>NC_069724.1:6790000-7040000 GCF_027358585.1 Pangasianodon hypophthalmus
GGATATTTATATTTATTTAAAAATGAATACTTGTACTGTTTCAGTGCTGTAGATTATTCCTTATGCTTGTTGTGGTTTTGTATTTCACTGATTGGACTGAAACATGGGATTGAGGTGTGATTTGGCAGGTAGCAGTCACTCCAGCTCAGCACCCCTGCTGTAAGCTGTGGTATTAAATCAGTGTGCATTGTCTGATCACAGGACTGTCTGGCCTGGCCGCCTGTGTGAGGTGAGGATGGAGAACTCTGGCTACGCTGAGAGCTTTCCTGACATGCACACGGCCACCAGCAGCGACGAGGATCTAGTGGAAATCACAGGGGCCACTCTGGATTTCTCCAGCACTGATGATGTGCCTCCTTTAGACCGGGACTGTGGATCAGGTAGATGTCCAAATGACCCCAAAATCAGAAGACCGTAACACTTGAACAACGTCATCTCATCATTAGTACAAATCTCTAGTTACAGTGGCTACGTTTACATGCACATCAATATTCTGATATTAATCGGAATTTGGCAATATTCGAATTAGTATTGAGTCATGTAAACACTACAATCCGATTGCCCAATTCAGTTTAAGACAATCTTCTGATTCCCAAAATTCCATGGTATATGCCTGTTTTAATTGGAAATTTGTTGTATGTAAACACCGTATTCAGAAAATCCACTGAAAGGAGATATATGTGCATGCTCAGTCCGCAAGGAATTGTGGGTGCTAACAGATCCTTAGCTGTATGGCTAGATATTTGGGAATGGCAACTCGGACGTACTTACAACGACCATGCATACAGGAATATTCCAATGTCCGTACGCATATAAACATCGTATTCAGAATATGGCTCAACCCGAATAGACCTTAAACAGAATTTGATGTGCATGTAAACGTCAGTTTGACCATTTGCAGGCAGAGAGAATAAGCGTCCACTGCAATGTAGCCCAATAACTTTAAGTTTATACACAGTGCTATTGAATTCTCGATTCTGATTGGCCGGAAGGTGTCGATTAATTTTCTATTGCATCAGGTCAGACAGTAGTGCTGGCCGTAATTCAGAACACAGGTTTATATTAATGTGCTCATTCTAATATGTTATGGAGTTTGTTTTTGGAAGGAGTCTCCAGTGTCAGGGCTTCGTAACAGTCAGCTTCAGGACAGCAGGATTTGCACAAGCTGCATTTTGTCTCATTAACTTAAAGAAAGAGAAGAAGTGATGAGAAGCTGGGAAGGGATTGTATGACATGTAATTGTTTAAATTTAAAATTTAATAATTGGAAAATTGCTGCGTTATGAGACGAATAAAACACTTTGGAAAGTGCTGTTATTAGAAAATAGTCAACTTTGCATCAGGCCACATCACACCACAATTAATTTTAAAGTTATCTCTAAAATGTAACAGCTAAAAACAGCGAGGAATCACGCTGACCCCTGAGGTATTAAACGCTTTGTTTTTGCTAAGAGTAGCAGGAACCTACAGCAGGATCTACAAAAAGCCATGAAGTACTTTGAAAAATGCTGTTAGACTACTTTGCAAAAATGGTTGCCTACAATATTTTCCTATAATAATAGTATACAGTACTGTGTATATAATTTAGAAAATACAATAATTGCCTATGATATTTATTGATCTTATGTTTTCAGATTATTCACATTTTTTTCCTTTAGAAATAAAGAGTCCATGAAAGAATAAAGGTTGTGGTGTAAAAAGTTAAACTTTTCCATCTGTATTTGTCGAACATCCTCTTTGAGAAGGTGCAGGTGGAGCTGGGAATGGACTTAATGGGGTTCCTAAGCTGATGGACCTTCTAGATGAGCCAGTGCCTGGAGTGGGCACTTACGAAGACTTCAACACTATTGACTGGGTGCGAGAGAAGTCCAAGGACCGGGATCGTCACAGAGAGGTTGTGTATTCTACGCTAGAGTAAGATATGCCTGGGGCGTACACTCCAGTGTCCAGCGTGGCTGGACCTTTTCATTCCGAACCGTGCAGGAGCACCTGATATACGTCATCACGTTTAATAACCGAGATCATTTAGCAGTAGGTGTGCTTCTGCTGAGCTGGAATGAAAAGCTTCAGCCCTTTGGACACCCCTGGGATATATTAATATTCGCTAGTCTGATTTGGAGGCACTAATTGTAGATGACTGTGTTTTGCAGATTGCCAGTCAGAGCAAAGAGTCTACATGGGCTTTAATGAGGAGCATCAATGATGCCTTCTCTGGTTGGCTCCTCATGCTATTGGTTGGACTAATGTCAGGTTAGTAATCACTTGTTTCCCCCATCAGATCTAATAACTGATAGTAGGTTCAATTGCTCAAATCCCCAAACATTAGGCCTCATTTATCAAACTGGATATGAACAAATTTGTTTTTGTGATTCACACAAGAAATATGGGGTATTCATGAAAACTGAAGCATGTGAATGTGTGTGTTTGTGTGTAATATATATGTATATATGTGTGTGTGTGTATATATATATATACGTATGTATGTATATATATTGTGTGTGTGTGTGTGTATGTATATAATCTTTTAATATGTAAACATTTCCAGTTCCAACAATACAATAAATCTCTTATGTTTATAAGATATGTTTATATTTTTAGAAGAGTTTTCTCCGATACCTGATCCACAATTTTTTTTGCTGGTGTTGTTCCGATATAATTGGTTATCATGACATAGCTATAATTATTTTTAAATATCATCCAGCCCTGAGTATTATAGTAGATTTGATTGATTAATCCCCTAATATCCATTCTGCTTTATTTCCTAATTTGTTGTGAAGGTGCTCTGGCTGGTGGGATCGACATCTCTGCTCACTGGATGACCGACCTGAAGGAAGGAGTATGTCTCATTGGCTTCTGGTTCAACCATGAGCACTGCTGCTGGAACTCCAACGAGACAACATTTCAGGAGAGAGACAAGTGTCCGCAGTGGAACAGCTGGGCCGAGCTCATGATTGGCTCCAATGATGGTCCCTTTGCTTACATCATTAACTATCTGATGTATGTGTGCTGGGCTCTGCTCTTCTCCTTCCTCGCAGTGACTCTGGTTAGAGCCTTTGCACCTTATGCCTGTGGCTCTGGTATCCCTGAGGTACGTTATCGTTTTCTTTGCTTCTTCCTGTTTTTCTTCTGTTTTGCAACAGTTTTACTATTTGTTCCTCATGTAATGTTGTCCAGAGGGAATGTTTTTGTTATTCATGATGTAGATACATATTTTTCTGACACTCTCTTTTACTCTCACTCTGTTCCTCAGATTAAGACTATCCTCAGTGGCTTCATCATTCGCGGTTACTTGGGCAAGTGGACCCTGATGATCAAAACAATCACTCTGGTGCTGGCTGTGTCGTCTGGTCTGAGTCTGGGCAAAGAGGGACCACTTGTCCATGTAGCCTGTTGCTGTGGAAATATACTGTGCCATCTTTTCACCAAGTACCGAAAGAATGAGGCCAAAAGGCGAGAGGTGAGTGAGTAAGTGAGTGAGAGTGAGAGAGTGTGAGTGAGAGTGAGAGAGTGTGAGTGAGAGAGAGAGAGAGAGAGTGTGAGAGAGAGAGAGAGAGAGAGAGTGTGAGAGAGAGAGAGAGAGTGTGAGTGAGAGAGAGAGTGAGAGAGAGAAATGGGGAAGAGACAGAGAAATGGGGAAGAGACGTGCAAAACTATCCTGAAACTAAATAGGGTTTGGGAGTTTCAGATAAACTCTAGCTTTATTATTTTTCCCTCAGCTTTATTGGTTGTAGTCTATTGTAACTGTTCTCTTTATTCTGTGTGTGTTAATATGTCAGGTACTCTCTGCTGCTGCTGCAGTCGGTGTTTCAGTAGCGTTTGGTGCTCCTATTGGAGGAGTTCTCTTCAGTCTAGAGGAGGTAAATGACCTCGAGTTATTCATTCCTTTTTGCTGACTCTTCTTACTGCTGTTCAATTGTATTTGAAGTGTGTGTTTTTTTTTTGTTTTTTTTTACTTCTGTTGGAAGAGAAGGCTTATCTCTTTTATAGTCAATCAGAGCACTAAGTCCATCAAGCAGTTCTCTCTGAACATTTCTCTCCTGTAGGTGAGTTATTACTTCCCTTTAAAGACACTGTGGCGTTCTTTCTTCGCTGCCCTTGTGGCAGCCTTCACACTGCGCTCCATCAACCCGTTTGGAAACAGCCGCCTGGTGCTGTTCTATGTGGAGTTTCACTCCCCCTGGCACCTTGTTGAGCTGGTGCCCTTTGTGTTGCTGGGCATCTTCGGGGGCATCTGGGGCGCCTTCTTCATTCGGGCGAACATCGCCTGGTGTCGGCGACGCAAAACGACACGCCTGGGTCACTACCCGGTCCTGGAGGTGCTGCTGGTGACGGCGCTCACAGCCGTGCTGGCTTTCCCCAACAGCTACACGCGCATGAGCACCAGCGAGCTCATTTCAGAGCTGTTCAATGACTGCGGCCTGCTCGACTCCTCCCAGCTGTGCAACTACGCTAACGCAACCGACATCAAGACCAACAGCAACACCCTGCCCGACCGACCCGCCGGCCACGAAGTCTTCACGGCCATGTGGCAACTGGCACTGGCGCTCGTCTTCAAGATGCTCATCACCGTGGTTACCTTTGGCATGAAGGTGAGTTGAAATAGTAGCTCAGCTATTTTAATAAACAACCTACTAGAAGATAATATAAAAAAGAGTAATGAGTAATTTGTTTAAAGACCAAATCCAGCAAAAAATTTTAAAAAATTTTTAGTTTAAATTGTGTTGTATCTTTTTTGTAATTTCAGACTTCTAATGAAAAGTTTTCTCTTACAAGCATATTTTATGAAAAAGTTGGATGCTGACATTAGTGGCACACAACTTTTCTTTCCCACTCTGTCAACACACATCTTTGTGCTCGCCTATCTTATACACATACACACACACAGAAACACAAACTATCAATCTGTCACTAGTGAGAGATCGCTGAAAATCGGGTCTTGTAAATAAGTATAGTTTTAGAGGCCACAAAGTGGCAGGTTTACTGATAGTCTATAAATGAGAAGTCGGAGAAAATGGTGAGGATTTTAAATCTGGTTTTTACCACTGTAGTGAAAAACTGCAACTGATGGCAACTGTCTTAAATGTCTTAAAACATAAAGTTAAACATAAGTTATGTTTAAATGTCTTAAAACATAACTTGTTTCAAAACTGTTGACATGTAGCCTGCTTCAGCTTTGAGTGTTGAATAAAATTCTTTAAAACACGTCATTTTAACGTCAACCGAAGTCCAGCATATGATCTAACAGTATACCACGGTATATGATCAAACAAAGTTTGTTTACACAAGAAATTAAACCTACTATGTGCAAAGTAAGGTGGCAAAAAAATTGTATTTAATAGTTGATTATTCATGTGAATTACAAATAAATGTGGCTGTAAATAGGAAGTGCTGTAACAAACAAAACTATGAGAAACAATTATTACTCTAGTGACGTTCTCCTCTAGGGCTAATTTCATGATTATTCCCTGTTACAATCACAGTAATCAGATTTTTTATTTGTAAATTAAATTGGTAAGTTATTCATTTTAAACAAAATAAAATGTGAGTATAAATGAATCTGTCTCTCTCCCACTTTATCTAAAAGAGCTTTTCTAAATCACATACATTCATCATCATTAATCTTAACAAGCCAAAATTAAACTGTCTAAACCTGCTTTATCAAACTATGAAATTACTACGCATATTAAATATCAAAACCTTTGAATGAAATGTAATATGCCAATGATGTTTATTAAACAATGTTTAATATATTATTGTATGAAATGTCACACATTTTAAAGGTTTATAGTTAGATTTAATGTTGTGGAACATCCAAGAGACGAGTAAGTTCCTGTTCTCATTTATATTATAGCCATGATAAACTGGCATTCCCTCACCAGTGTCTCTCGCTCTCTCTCTCTCTCTCTCTCTCTCTCTCTCTCAAAAAATACAGCTTGTCATTAGCAAGCACCTTGACTATTACAAAGCATTTACAATTGAGACTCCTTCCATAAATGTTAAATAAATGTCTCCTAACATTATAGGTTTTACTTTGTTAAAGAACACATTTTCAAAATACGTTTATTATTAGTCTTGGATTACGTGACTCGTCCGCCATACAAGACCCCGTGTATGAACTGTTATTATAGAAACAATACCATATTAGCTGGAACTACTGTCTAAGCCATGCTGTTATACAAAAATAATGCATACCTTCTGACCAATCAGATTCAAGCATTCAACCATGCTGTGGTATAAAGAAAACTGATCAACACCTTCTGACCAATCAGATTCAAGCATTCAACTGCGCTGTTGTATAAGAGGTTATAACATCAACCAGTATATTTTACTTACTAAGCAGGAGTTTTGGGGTGATTTTGTTTTTAACGTTCATGCGTCATTGATGCACCACTATTTGCACGTTCTACATTGTACCATGCTTTCACTTTTTTGTGAGTGAAACCGTCAGTGTATTGAACTTCGGACTCATCTTTCCACCATCATTCGAAGTTTGTCTAGAGATATGCAGTTTCTCCTGTGATGTTGCAGGTGTGCATGGAAGAGCTTGAGTTAATAAGTGAAATCAGTCTTTTTTGTGTGTGTGTGTCTTTTAAAACTGCTATAACGGCCCTTAGCTGCTTCACTATTGTATTAAGTCTACCCAGAATTAGAGACCTATGGGCTCTTGAATTATGGCACATTTCTGTTGTTGCTTATGTATCGAATGTTAAAATCCATGTTGATCGTTTTTCATGATCATAACCATCTTGACTAATTGTTGCAACTCAAATGCAAGACACTTTCCATGCATCGGGTTTAAAAGGAGTAACTAATTTCAATGAGCTTTTTAATTTCACTAATACAAAAAGCAGTCTCCTCGCACGTTTAAAAAAAAAAAAGAAAAGAAAACATGCAGACTTTGTTGCTGTTGTGTTTTGTTGAAGGCACAAACTCAAAGGGCTGTATGGAGTCATGATCAGCTTCTTGGAGTTAATTGATATACTCATTTTGCCCATCAAGTGAGCTGTGACAATGACTGAAATACACATCTATATAGCTTCTACTATCAAATAAATAACACACTGCTGGTGATGTAGATGGCATTTGACGATGTGACAGCAGTTTATACTCTCCACAGGAGTTTGTTTTTAAGTGCTTAGGTATTTAAATTGCAATTCATCTTGTAGATATGTAAAAACAAGGCATCTTCTCACTCTGGTTCTTATGCAATTACCCTTAATATTCAGCATGAATATAATGTGTAGATGATAATAACTGTACTTTTGTATTACTTGTCTACATTATTTGCTCTGTTGGATTTTATTGGGCTGATGGTTTTGTAATTGGGGCAAGTTTTGTGTGCAGATTAAAACATTAATCATAATCAATGTTTTTTTCTGAGTTTTGACTGGCCATTTTCCTCTATGCAGGTTCCCTCAGGTCTGTTCATCCCCAGCATGGCTGTGGGGGCGATTGCGGGAAGGCTGCTGGGCGTGGGCATGGAGCAGCTGGCATATTACAACCATGACTGGGTTATCTTTAGGGGCTGGTGCTCACCCGGGGCAGACTGCATCACACCAGGCCTTTATGCGATGGTGGGAGCTGCTGCCTGCTTGGGTAAGAGATTATGCCTGACAGGTCTCCTCTATAGGTTTTGAATTTTCAGTGCAGTATTCACAAATGCAGATTCTTTCATGAAAAATTTGAAATGAAGCAGAGATGTGGAACATGCAGAAAAAAAAAATAGCAACAAATTCTTCCTTCTGTCTTCTAACTCTGCAGGTGGTGTAACTCGGATGACGGTCTCTCTGGTGGTCATTATGTTCGAGCTGACTGGAGGTTTGGAGTACATTGTGCCCCTAATGGCTGCCGCCATGACCAGTAAGTGGGTGGCAGATGCGCTGGGTCGCGAGGGCATCTACGAGGCCCACATCCGTCTGAACGGCTACCCGTTCCTAGAGCCCAAAGAGGAGTTCAGCCACAAAACCCTGGCCATGGACGTTATGCGGCCTCGTCATAGTGACCCCCCGCTCTCAGTCATTACACAGGATGGCATGAGTGTAGAGGAGGTTGAGACTCTCATCGCTGATACATCTTACAGCGGCTTTCCTGTGGTGGTCTCACAAGAGTCACAGAGGCTGGTGGGCTTTGTGCTGCGCCGGGATCTCATCATTTCCATCGGTGCGTGAGTTCGGAATCCACCACTGCTGTACCATGAGACTTTCCAAAAGAAAACACATGCTGAGTTCCCTTGTGTCTTATTTCAGGGGTGGACAAATTCTAAATTTATTAGCTAGCCCACCAAACAAGTAAAAGCTTCAGTGTGCTGGCCAGTAAAAACCATCTACCTTCAGTCAGATCATCTCAGCTGCTATGTGTAATGCAGCAGACAGCAGGATTCAGAATGAGCAGCTCTCTCTATGGTTACTTAGTTACTGAAAAAATTTGTTTTGCAGAAGTCAGTAAGGAGTAGGGCTTTTTTTTTCCTCGTCTTCTGTTTCTGGATTTTATTTTTCATTTACTTGTCCATTGTCCTGTGTGCCTGGGCTACTGATTTGTCCACCTCTGTGTATAAGCTTCATCTGTGTGGACAGTGTGTGTTTACAGATAAGAAATGGTGTTAGGCAAAACATTTAGGCTACTATATAATGTTATTCTTTTCTAAAATATATTTTAATATTGCTTATATTCTGTTGCCTTAAACAGGGCTTTTTCACACATATTACTGCACACTGATTATCCACATTTAGCTAGCAGATCTGTTTGATGAAAGAAGTTGCTTATAAACACAAGGTATATTTTTTGATTTATCAACCGTGAAGCTTGCTGGAGTTTCGCATTAGGAGTAATCAGGGAATTTACAGCACCCAGTCATTTCAGTTTGACGCTTCACATCATCATAACTAATTGAAATCGCAGCTTCACGTTATGGACTTTCATAGAACATAATTGGTGTCTTGTTCCTTGGTAGTGTGCATGGTCAGCATTTTTTTTTTTTTTTTCCGTTCCTCTCCAGAAAATGCTCGGCAACGCCAGGAGGGCGTGGTGAGCACGTCACGGATTTTCTTCACCGAGTACACGCCACCCCAGCCCCCTAACTTCCCCCCTCCCCTGAAGCTACGTGGCATCATGGACCTCAGCCCTTTCACGGTTACCGATCACACCGCCATGGACATTGTGGTGGACATCTTCCGCAAACTTGGGCTGCGCCAGTGTCTCGTCACTCATAATGGGTAAGCATTTTTTACCCTATGAAAAAATAAAAACTGGTATTTTGGAGCTTTTAATATGAATCTCAACATTGCAGACGTACACGATTTTTATTATAGATATTATTAGTTTATTTTTTACAGTTTACCATTTCTGGAGAAACAGAAAAGATATATGATTCGTCTTGTACTTGTCCAATTTGCATCCAGTCAAATGCTCTTTCAAATGGACAGGCAAAAACTCTGTGTGGAATAGTTATAGTGCAGGAAGATCATACATGAATAGTACATAAAATCTTTCTCTCTTCACTTACAGACGCTTACTGGGAATCATCACCAAAAAGGACATTTTAAAGCACATGGCTCAAATAGCCAACCGTGACCCAGACTCCATCCTCTTCAACTGAAAGCTGACTTTTATAATCTCACCTCCTCTCCGATGTGTCCTCTCCAAAAAAACAAACAAAAAAAAAAGCCTGTTTGATTTGCACTACAGACATCAGTGCTAGGTTGAGAGTGCACTCACACTGTGATAGCCATTTTCAGTGCCAAGATGGACACCTCTTGCACTACGGCTTTATCATCGAACTTGGCCAGATTTTGACACCAAATCCTGGTTTCCAAGTTGGCAAGTAGCCAATCAGTCATAACATATCATGTCTATCAGTTCATCTTGGAGAAAAAGGGTGGGGAGTTAATTGAGTGGATATGCATGCACAATCCCAATCATAGAAATTTCTTAATGTAGCTAAAGTATATTGAAATTCCTACAAAATGAGGAAAATTTTGTTGTGAGCTAAATCTGTGATTCTGTATGCATCCTTTTCGAATACAGTTCACGGATGTGTGTTTGGAGATACACTACAAGCAATTAATGACTAATCTCAGCTTAATATGTTGCAATATTTCAGTCATTAGTTTTGCCATAACTTTAATGAACAAGCTAAATCTGAGTATCAGGTAACCGCCAGTGGATGTCTGTGTTTGTTTGGGTCTTCTGCGTAAATGTTCTCACGTTTATGTTCTCACTCTTTCCATTCTATGTTTAATGTCTTTACATAACTGTGATATCAACTTCTCGAGCAGGTAGCTAATTGTGTGTGGAGTTTGAAGAGAAACAGGTTTACAGCATTGTGAAATATGCGAATGAGATGATTTTAAGGGCACTTTCCCCCCCTTAGAAGGCGAGTCCCTTGGGGGTTTGCACATTGAAGCATTCACAATCTTTTCTGGTTTTACCCCTTATGAATCTGCAGGGCAGCTGGGCATTCCGCTTGTTAGATGGCTGTTTTGTGGCTTTGCATGGATTTACAGCTAGGTACGACTGACTAATCTGCCCCGCTGCTTAACCACTGTTGTCCTTCTGTTATTATGTATTTTTATTTCTTTGCTGTAAATCCCTTTAGCAGGAACCTCTGTTGTTGATTGCATTATTCATGTTATGTTAATCAGCACGGCCTATTGGCCATGCACCAATTATATACTTTGACATTTTGTTTCATTTTGTTATACTTTCTTCTTCAGGTGTGTTTAGACAACATATGATCATTTGTAGCAGTGGCCTCTCCACTTTAAAAAAAAAAAAAGAATAGATATTGAAGTACGCTATATTCCTCAGGATATGATGTATGCATGGTTGAAGACTTTAACAATATTTTAACCACAACCCTAATCTCAGTGTTTAAGATAAATCTATTTTAAAATATACGCATCTTATCCAAAGCAGTGTATATAATATCATTTAGTTAAATGAAGCAAAGGTTGTCGGTGTGTGAGCGTTTTCGTGACATGTTCTTGATGGCTGCCTGTTGAGATGGTTCACCTGACACTTCTCTCGGTCAGGTGCATAAGCCAGCTCTCTTATTGTTTATGTCCTCCAAAGACACATTCATACATAGTGCTTTAAGCTATTCATAAATCCATCAAGGGCTAGAGTTAATACCGGTATTTATATCCACAACAACTGATTTCATTATCAGGTTTTCGTCTTCAATAATGTCGAGAGTTCTGTAAGGAAATCATGTTGGATCTGCCCCTTTAATCGCAGCTCTTCTCGTGTAGCAGGGTCATACATCATCCCATCCCTTTTCACGCACTGTGGACCTCTCTTCAATGTGTCTACAGATCTGGATACATCACAAGGCCACTTTTTTTGTTTTTTTTTGCCAAGCACTCCATTTGAGAATCGCATTAGATAACTTGTCAGGTCTTAAAAAATGTAATGTCTTTAATCAGTTGTTTGTACTTGTTTAATTATCTGATTCATGTATGTTTATCACAAAAGTTTATGCATTCTTCTAAAATATGAATGTATTATCACAGTAATTTATTCATTAACACTCATAAGGCAAGTTGTGATTTGATCTCCTGTGTTTATTGTTTGTAAATGTGTCACTGTGGAAAAATGGTGCTTTGTTTAATTGCAGTTATTTAAAAAGAAAAAAAAAAAAAAAAGCTTCAGCAGTAATTAAATACTAATAATGAGGTCACACATTAGCTGTAAGTTAACTTGCAGTAGCAATGTTGAACAGAATTATTTGGTTTCATATTCAGGCTGAATTTGACATAAAAATCAGGCCAGTGGCTGTTATGATCTCCACAGAGCTTATTCTACCACTTCCACATATTTCTGTTTTCCTGCCAAAGCAGAAGCTGCTCCTGTTGTTGATCTAAGTATCAGTGACTTGTCATTCACAGATGAGTCGGCTCGTTTAGGTAAACGGTGAGCGTTGACTTTCATATATAAGCTTTTTTCCTTTTTAAAATAGTTATAGGCAATGCTGTTACACTTGCACTATAATTAAATCAAAATGCTTCTATGGAAACCTCTTCTCAACAGCTAAACTAGTCAAAATATCATTAATTTTAGAAAAAAAATGGCAATGAGCCAAATAATCCGACTCACTAAAAAAAAAAGAATTGGATTTCCGATCATTGGTAAGGCCTTAGCAGGTGGGGGCATGGTTTAGTGGGAAGGGACAAATGTTGCCCTGTTTATGTTCTCTCTCTCGCTCTCTTTCTGAGAGCAGAATAAGCAGCCAACAAGATAAAAAAATTACATTTTGTTTTACGTTACTGTCCGGGGGGGAGCAAGGAGCATGAGCAGCAATTAAAAAAGGCTCATGTGCTTACCCTGGGTCTGCTACCAGTCATATTTTCAATGTAATGTTATTTTTTAAATGGAATTTCCTCCTGTCAAAACAAATGATTCACTTTGGGTCTATTGTTCTATTGATGTTTTTAGGGCTTCAAGGTTTTCAGCTGATTTTAGCTACATACAAATGATTAGAGTAATATGAAATGTAAGATATATATATATATATATATATATATATATATATATATATATATATATATATATATATGTATATATGTATATGTATATATATATATATATATATATATATGTATATGTATATATATATACACTCACGGCACACTTTATTAGGAACACTGTAGGCCCACTAATACTGGGTAGGGCCTCTATTTGCTCTCGAAACAGCCTCAGTTCTTCATGGCATGGATTCCACAAGATGTTGGAAACATTCCTTTGAGATTCTGGTCCATGTTGACATGACTGCATCATTCGATTCCTGCAGATTTTCAGGTGCACTTTCATGCTGAGAATCTCCCGTTCTACCACATCCCAAATGTTTTCTCCTGGATTCAGATCTGGTGACTGGGAAGGCCACTGAAGAACACTGAACTCATTGTGAGGTTCATGAAACCAGTTTGAGGCAACTTTTGCTTTATGACATGGTGCATTATCATACTGGAATATGATAATGCTGTAATGGAAGATTCGTGTTAAATGGATTCACACACTGATGCAAAAAAAACATTTTTTTTTTAAATTTGGTAATTTTAAAATTATATTTCGAGTTAAAGTGTAGTTATAGTGCACTGGGACAAGTGAAAATTCTGTATGTAGGTTTTATTAATGTACACAGTTTAATGTGAAGGACCTTTTACCTATAATTAAAATGTCTTTACATACACTGTATGGCCACTATATGGCTTTGTGGACACCTAACCATCACACCCATATGTGCTTTTTTTTTTAACATCCCCACAGACTTAGTTCCCCCTTTGCTGTTATAATAACCTCCACTCTTCTGGGAAGGTTTTCCACTAGATTTTGGGGCATGGTTGTAGGGATTAGCCTATTCAGCCACAAGAGCATTAGTGTGGTCATGCACTGATGTCGGGTGAGTAGTTTCAGTTCATCCCAGTGGTGTTCATTGGGGTTGAGGTCAGGGCTCTGTGCAGGCCACTCGAGTTCTTCCACTCGAATTCTTCACTCCAGACTCTGTCTTAATGGAGCTTGCTTTGTGCACAGAGGCATGGTCATTTCCCTTCATTCGAGCTAAGGGGCCCAAACATGAGGTGTACTTCCAGAGTGTGCTTCCAACTTTGTGGCAACAGTTTGACAAAGGCCCACATATAGGTGTGATGGTTAAGTGTCCACATACTTTTGGCCATATAGTGTATATATTTGTAAATATCAGAGGGACACAGATAGCACCCAATCATGGACTCACCCTTCTAACTATGCATAACCCTATACAACACTAACTTTTATGTTCCATAAGGTGGTTTCACATCTTTTGTGGGTGTCAGCATGGGAATGAAAACTACACCCTTGCTATAATGATAACTTAGGCTGAGGAAAATATTTTCTCTGATTAGAGTAAAACAATAGTCTGTCCTGGTGGTAACCACATAAAGCCAACAATTCCTTGAAAGAAAGGCCTTGTGTGTAATCTACACTGACACATCAGCCAGAATGTTTCCCATGTGCTCTTACCTCTTCACACAGACAGCATGGGGATTGCTCATTGCTCAGGCAGAGATAAATTAAGTGAATTCTGATGGAGATTCAGTGTTCATTTCTGTCCTGGGATTCACGCATGAATAGCGAGTGACTCAGTGAGTCATGTGGCACTGTAGCCTCTGGCTGATGCACATATGAGTATCTGGAGCTATTCAAAGACCACAAACATGGACATAAAAAAAGTATTTTATTTTCTTAAAGAGCCTTTTTACAATTCAGAACTCAAGGTCATTAAAAAGTACCTGGCGTGTTTCAGCTTAAATGCAGAGGTGGAAAATACTTGAGGAATTTGTTCTTTATACTTTACTTACGTGTTTCTGAAACTGAATACTTTTGAATACTTAAGAATTTCAAAGGTCTCTTCTCTTATCCAGTCAAAAAGCATGTACGCTATATACACTCACTGTCCACTTTATTAGGAACACCTGTAAAACTGCACATTCACGCATTTATCTAATCAGCTAATCATGTGGCAGCAGCACAATGCATAAAATCTCTGTGAGTTTGATTGTGGCATGGATGTTGCTGCCAGATGGGCTGGTTTGAATATTTCATAAACTGCTGATCTCCTGGGAATTTCACACACAGCAGTCTCTAGAGTTTATACAGAATGGTGCAAAAAACATTGATTGAGTGACAGTTCTGCGGGTGGAAATGCCTTGTTGATGAAAGAGCTCAAAGGAAAATGATCAGACAGGTTTGAGCTGACAGGAAGTCTATAATAACTCAAATAAGCACTCTTTACAACCATGGTGAGCAGAAAAGCATCTCAGAATGCACAACTCATCAAACCTTGAGGTGGATGGGCTACAACAGCAGAAGACCACATCAGGTTCAACACCTGGACAGTTGAAGACTTGAAAAAGACCAGGTGATTTGTCTTCAACTGTCCAGTGTGGGTGAGTCTGTGCCCATGATAGCTTCAGATTCCTGTTCATTTACTTTTTACATTTTTAATACTTAAGTATGTTTAAAAGTAGCATCTTTGTAACTTTCACGTACAGAGTACATTTTGGGCTGGATACGAGTAAGATTTTGACACATCTATACTTCCTATACTTCCACTTTCGTATAATTTCTCAGAATGTTTTCCACCCCTGTTGCAATGTCTGTTTGAAATGTAAAATTCTAAGTGCATTTGTGAAAGAATGGCTCCAGCATGCAATTTTGGAGTTTGTTTCTACATTTTCCTCTTTTTTTTTCCACTGAATCTCTTGGCTCATTCAGTTTTCCAGAAATGAAATGAAATAAAAAAAAGCTATAGGGCATAGAGTGCTTTCTACAGCTGGATTTTCCACATCTGGTGATATTTCAGCATGTGTTTATCCTGCACAGAGCAACTTTGTTTAGGTATGCCAAATAAACAAGACAAATTACATTAAAATCTATGATTTTAGCAAGAATACTAGTAAATGAATAATTTTAGAGAGTCAGTGGTTATTTTTTTTCTCATTTAATTTGTGGTTATGAACTTAAACAACCAGTTCAGCCAATAGGGAAATTAAACAAATTTCCTCTCACACCTAATGTAGTCAGCTAATACATTTGCTTCTTTAGTTCTGCACTGGAGTTACAAGGCTAATGTAGATAATAATTATCGGAAGCCTATGGCTACCAGTTTAGCATTATGCAGCAGCATGTCTGTATCTACACACGCTCAACTCAAAAACATCCTTTGACTATGTGATACTGTTGTCTCCGAATTGAATAAAATAGAAGTCCATATTAAAAAGTAAATGTTGCTGAGAGAGGTTCCTAATAAAGTGGCTGGTGAGCGTATATGCGGAGGAAGAAGGTGACAAGTGAGGCTTCAAGATGGAGTTACGACTCTGAGCTGCTTTTGGCTGTGACATGTCCTTTGTCCATTTTTACTGATAAGAGTGTGAGATAGTGTCAGAAACCACATAAACAAGTCTGTTTACGACTTGACAATGTTTTAATAAGTACGATGATTTAGACATGCATTATGCACAATGTTAAACTGAGGGTATTAGTGATGTGTTGTTCTTGAACAAATTGACTCGCATATGTGATATTTTTTTCTTAGATGAAGGCAATGTCATGACTCATTCATTCATTCATTCGTTCATTCTTTTTTAGTAACCACTTAAATGATTCAGTGGAAACCTCCTTTGAACTTCTGAGCTGTTCCTTTGTGTGAGTTGGTGAGCTGAACCAAATGATCTGACTTACAGAACAGAGCTGGAATTCACGTCACTAAAAGGGGATAAGCTTCACTGACTATTAGACTAGTAGCTCCAGTGCAAATGAAACTAAAGAAGCAGACTTCACACACAAAATATGTTTCAGCTAATCGACTATATTCGACATAATGCAAAAATGTATATTTCATTTTTTGGACAAACTGGTTTTTTTTTTTAATCATACATTTTTCTTGGACTGTTTAAATCTCTGTCACACCAGCTGTGAGCACTGGTATGTTTGTATATCCATACATTGTGGTTCTCTTCACCCAGACTAATTCATGGTAAATTCATGAAATTCCTCAGCTGTGTTCCCACAAACTCTGGACCACCCATTAGAGTCCCATTCGAGGTCCCACTGCACATTTCTGAGGGAAAAACCTCATGTCTTTTGCGATGCTCCTTGGCAAAGAGCAGTGATTACCCGAGGACTTCTAAGTATGAGTTTTATCTTGGGTCTTTTAGAAGAATTCATTTTGTCTTTCCTTTCCAGCCCCTTATGAAGCATCCTTCTGGTTTTAATAGCTGCATGTGCCTTCTGCAGTCCATTTGTCTGCTGTTGAATCATTTGGTCTCGCTTCATAGGGTTTCTGAGTAAACAGGAAGCTCCACAGATCCTTCCTTATCCCACCCACTCTTTTCCTTTTTCTCACAGTCAATACACTGAACGCTATAGAGACACCCAATGAGCAGGGCTTAGAGGTCAAAGCGAAAGGCTCCGAAGTAACTGGACGAGTCCTCTGCATGCACTGCAGTAGGAGAGGACACTGAGACAAAGATCTCATCTCCCGCTCGCAGCTCGAACATGCCTCCCTGGTAGATGGAGTGGAGGGCATTCTCGCTGTCCGGGGCCCAGCACTTGGTGCCCACTCCCTTTAGCAGCTGAATGGGCTGCGCATAGGCCGTCTTCTTATACACACACTGCACCACCTGCTGACTCTCTGAACTGGACTGGTGCTCACTGCTGGACAGTGTGAGGTACCGGAAGTAGACCTGAGCATACAGGTAATAGCGTCCTGTCTGAGGGATCCGCAGCCGGCCGTTGGACACCGTCATGTTGTGCAGGTGCGAGCCAAAGCTCTGGTTTCCCCAGGAACGTACAGGGTGACGGCAGGACTGATGGAGGTCTCTTTGAGGAGTTAAAGATGTTGGGCCTGAAAAAATTACATGGAGTTAAATTTAAAATAGAATGTTTTTCACTATTTAGTATCCCATACTCCTTAAGGGTTTATTAATGTGACTTATAGTCCATTCTTTGGTAACAATTTGTAAATCAAAGTGTACTAATACTTTTTAATCATTTATACTTACAATATATGGCTGAAAGTATGTGGGCACCTGACCATCATGACCCATGATGGAGGGTTATGGTTAGCCATCCACAGCAATGTAGTATAATATTTAATGGCTCCTTACAGAAAACTTCAAAATATTAACAATTCTATGTTTTTCGGTGTTAAATAACAGCACATTTTTAAATCCATTTGTTATCAGGCTTAGATTATGTAGAGTGTCTGCCATACACTGAGAATTAGGTGTTACTATAGAAATAATAACAAATTAGAACAAGTGCATTAATACAAACCTGTCATTTGAATTACAGCTAGAACTTTTGACAGAGCTGCTGTTATAGAACATTAATCAACACCTTCTGACTAATCAGACTGCAGAATTCAATTGAGCTGTGATATAATGGCAAGGACAAACTCCCTGAGATGACATGAGAAAGAAACCTTGAGGAACCAAACTCAAACAGAACCCATTCCTCACCAATGATTTGCTGTTAAGACCATTAAAAGCTTAACATTTACCATTTTGGCCTTGGCCCAAAGTATACAGCTTTGTTTAAAATGCTACCAAGCTTGTTTTAAAGAGCATGAAATGTTTGAGTTTACATTAGAATAGAGGTTACACCCCAATTCTCTCGAACATGAACATGTACACACCTTGTAATCCATTGTCTCGAAGGGTGAGGTGAGCGGAGGGCCGCTGGCTCCCACCAGTGAGAACTTTCAGACGGGGCTCGGCTGTTTGTCTTTCTATGAGAAATATAGAGGGCCAAGCAGAACACAGGCAAATTGAAAATTTGGAATTTAGTTATTTGTTTAATGTGTGTGTCTGTGTCAGGTGGCATGGAAAGCTTGTTTTGAAATGATGTAAAAACAGCTATTATATCTCAGGCTCTACAGATAAAAGATTACCTTGAAAGATGTGCTGAGAGATGATGTTTTCTGTAACCTAAGCGAGAAATCAGAAAAGCTGCTCAGATTTGCAACAACAATAAAAACATGTAAGAAGAGTGAGAGTAAGCGTGAATATCATTTTTGTTGACCTCCTTAAAATTAGTGTGATCAAATGTCTCTCTTCATCTTCACAAAAAAAAAATCTACTAATCTAAATGTGATGGAAAAGGATCTACATCCAGGAAATTTTAACACTGCCCAAGGACAATAGAGCTCAGCAGGAGTCTGGGGCTTTCACAGTGCCTCATAACAACATTCAAGACACGTTTATCTTCTCAGAATCAGGCACAGAGCCTCTGAGAAAACAAAAGCCACAAGGACTGCAGGCAAATTCCTGCCAACAGCACAAAGAAGTGCTGACATCATAAGTGATCGACTTTCCTTCATGGCCACATATCAAATATTCAAGAAAGTTTTCCAAAGTATAGACCATTTCCAGAGAAAGAGAGAGAGAGAGAGAGAGAGAGAGAGAGAAAACAAACCAAACTGGAAAGTGAAACATTGAAGAGAGAGATGAAATTTCAGTGTGGAGGATAAGAAGTCCCACTTGATTTTCTGATACCCCAAAAAGCTGGCTTGCACATTTAACAAGTGCAGCCAAACTAAACTGCTAGATACCTGAGTAAACAAAACACAGGCCATGCTCTCAAAGATAAATCTTTTCATAAATATTGTTCTGTTCTGGGGTAGTGTAGTGTTGCCGTCTCACAGCTTCAGGGTCTCCAGTTCAATCCTAAGCTTGAGTTACCCCGAATTCACACTGGACATGTTGCATAAGCATTGCGTCAAGAGTTGCATCAAGCCCTAATTCAATTCACTGTCAACTTAGTTGCATTTCTGTACAAGCTACTGACAGCAGAAAGAGAAACAATCTATTTCTGGGTTTTTTGGACATGATTATCAGTTATGAGTGGGTAGAGTCCCTGGAGGACTAGTGGTTAGGCCACAGCGCTCTCACTGCTGTGGCCTGGATTCGATTCCTGGCCAGGGAACCAACCCCAACCGCTGAGGTTGTGTGCAACAGTGCGCTCTCAGTGCCGGTCCCAAGCCCGGATAAAACTGGGGAGGGTTGCATCAGGAAGGGCATCCAGCGTATATATTAAAAAAAATAAAAAATAAAAAAATACTGTGCCAAATCAAATATGCAGACCAATGATCCACTGTGGCGACCCCTAACAGTAGCAGCCAAAAGAAGAATAACAACAGCATCAGTTATGCGTGAGTGAATTTATATTTCTGATTTTTTTTGTTTTGAGAGAGATATTAACGGTTTAATTTTTAATAATTAATGTTATAAGCATAGTTCACGAGCTACCAGAAGCCCTAGCCAAAAGAAAACACCCCCTGCAGCCAAGCCTAGCTTTTAGTTCCCTGTATAAATGTCCCTCAGCTTGTAAATAACATTGCTACACAGGATTATAAAATAGGATATAAGGTGAGGAAATCGAATCCACCATAGCAGGTATGCAGCTACTTAAAGTACACCAAAATGTCCTGAAGAGGGCACTAATATAAACAGACTGGATGTAAAGCACCTTAAATAAAAAAAGAAAAGAAGAAGAGCTCTCATTGGTGAGTTTGATCTCAAGCCTTCATTTTATTCATAGCGATCTGTAATTATAAAACCTTTAACCTAAAACTATGACATGAGCCAGTAGGTCCCTGAATAACCATTATACAGTGTTTGTGTTTATGTTCTTTCCCACTGTTGGTATCATAGTGTACAAGCACTTTGCTGTGCAGCTACAGGTTGCACAAGCATGATGCATGATGCTTTGTAGATCATGATTTTAAATAAAGTGCACAGCATATACAGTGTGAGTTTGTGATTTCAATCGGTTTTTATTGTATTTATGCTTCAGTCTCACACACACAAGCGAAAAGAATAAGCTCAAAGCATAAAACAAGAGGAGCATTGCATGCAAGCTGGAATTTGACACTTCACTGACGTGTGACTAACACAACCAGTGTGAACTGAAATCCCTCTTAAAATGCAACTGAATGAGGTCTTGATGCAATGCATGATGTGGCGCTACATGTGACATGATGTGACATCTAATGTGTAAACGAGTTTGTGATGGATTGTGATCACGATTTAAATACAATTAATTGTCCAGCCCCAGTAAGAAACACAAAATGTATCCACATGTACCTTGGATATATAAGTCTTAATTCCTTCAGCCAGTCTGATACATGGTTCACCAAAGAGCTGCACCAGACCATCCGGCACCTCCTGATCTTTCTCCAGAGCGTTCAGCAGCCCAAGACAGCGCAGCTCCTCAGACACACCCTGACTCCGGGCCTGCCCATCCACAAGAAAGAAGCATGAGAAACAGGGTTAAAAACAAACTTACGCAAAGGACTATGTGATCATTCACAGTGCACATGGATTGAAACAAAGAGCTGTTTAGAGCGTAACTAAGAAAACATGCTCATTGTGTGAGCAGATGTGCTGAGCTGCATGCAACCCTCCCTTCTGAGGAATCCACACTGCAGCACATCCAGAAATGTCATCACAACGAAACTGTAATAGAAACACCGCCATGAAATGACATAAACATGTTGTGAGCTGGATGGAAGACTCAGTTCTGTTATTGCTTGTGTGGTGATGTTAACCAGGCATGGGTGATAAGGGTGCAAGTGAGATTGAAAACACATTTTCCAGGGTTTTTAGGCCAAAACTCCCTTAATTCTCATATCTGACAGTGATGTTAAAGAGGAACATCTGTAAGCTGATCTCCTTAGTTATTCCGTGTTTCCTGTGCATCACTGGGGTAATCAGGGCGTTTATATAACAATGGTGTCTTTATTGCTTCTTTCCATTTGTCTTTGTTCGTTAAGGTATTTGTATAATAACGGCATGTTTCGGGGTAAACACTGAGCACTGACACCATCTTAGTTCCATCTTAGCTTTGTTCCATATAATGTTTGTAAAAATGTTATTTATAACAAGATATTTAGTGTTTCGTGTCATTATTAATTTTAATTATTGTGTAATTATTAATAGTGAAAAAAAATAACACAAGTTAAATAGTCTGCATCTCCCGTACTAAATCTGAAAAGTAAATAAGGAATAAAACATGGAGGGGTGTGATGGTATAGGAAAATAACCAATGACAGGGTGGTATAATAACCACCTGACGGAATGCAGAGTTACTGTAACCATCCCAAAGTTAACAGCATGTCCTGAAGTGTTTATTCCTCTGATTCCACAGCAATTTGCCAAATATTACAATGATTACACTGCATATTTTCTTCTTTTATAGTCACCTTTAATGTTGTGTAATGTTCGCAAAACAAGTTAGTACCTGCTATCATTTATGTTAAACTCATAGGTTGCCAGGTTTCAGCAAAATTTCCAGCCCAACTACATCTCAAAAAGCACACAAAGGAGATGAAACTATCCCTCCTTCCCACACCCGAAGCAAACAAAAAGGCATTCGCAAAAGGGAAAAGTGAGATATTTGTCTTCTTTTTAATATATTTAATAAATTTAATAGGTTTAATTCCAATTATTTGCGGTAAAACAAGATCTTTAGTATTTTTAAACTAGCCTAAAACCATGAGCCTGGCAAGCCTGTCCATAACTGTCCTGTCTGCTGCTCCTCCTCCTCCACTGTAAATAAATGTTCGTAGAGTAAGAATGGGGTAGCGTGATTCCTGTCCCAGTGGGCCTCTAGTAGCACATGGTGCACTTCCCATTGAGAGAGCACTGCCCCTTTAGTATTTCAATGGAATTTACAGTGCATGGAGTTGTGAATGAGGACTTTAGGAAGATTATCATTTATTGAAAGGCCGATTAACTGTATCTGCCCCTGTGGATGAATCACCACTGGATAAAATAGCTATAAACAGTCATCTCCTCACTAGCTTCACTATGTTCTCCCCCAACTAACCCCGAAGTTAGTGTCTTTAGTTTTGCATTAGAACTATGAGGCTGATCTTTCCAGCAACATTAACAGAAAAAACAACAACAACAACAACAACATATATAGTAATTTCCAGTTCAGCGTCATGCAAACAGCAAGTCACCAGCCTTTCACTTTAATAAACAACCGCATATGAAAATAACATATAACAGTTCTGCTTCCCGTTTGTTTGGGTGATTGTTTTAACAGCCGTATCTCTGTGGGAATGTCAGTTACTTGTAGCTGTAGTCATAGTTTTGCTCCCCAAGTCCTGTGGTTTTAGCAAGGTCAGACTATTTACAGGATGGTTATGCATTATGTACACAGAGTTAAGTGTTCCTTCATTGCAGCCAAGCATTAGGTTGTGGATTTCCACTGAAAAACAAATGAAGTAATGAAATCTGACCATATTAAGCTGCCATAAAAACATCTTGTTTTAGTTAAGTATCTGCATGAAGTGAGGAACTCTTTATATTTTTTGTGGGAACTTTCTGAAGCTACCATGACACCTTTATTTGCAATGAATCACAAGAGCAAGATGTGCTTGAACATCCTGATCTTGAAACTTATTGAGTTAGTGCTTTCTAATGAAATGGAAAACTAGGCAGAATTAGTTTTTTACAAATACATTATGAATATACATTATGTAACTTGTGTTCCAGGGAAGTATAATTAGATCAGTGTTGGATAATTTCCCCACAGAGTACTACAAGCATTTGTCAGAAAGCAGAGGTTTGTTCTAATAAGTGTACACAAAAGCACAGAGATAATAACAATGCAGTGTTTTCAGTTGAGCAATTAATTGTGTGTGTTAATGATGAGAATGCAAGCAAGGAAAGAAGTTTGGAAACAACAAATATTTCTGCAATGCAGAAAGGTGAAAGTTTGTCCAGTTCTGTTCAAATAATTATGGCAACTTGTTTGCAAGCAAGCCTTGGTGCAAATGCACCTCAAATCCTAAATCTGCTGTCAGGAATAAAGGGATGGATTTTACCTGAGCCACTGACATATTGAGATAGACGAATAATCCAGTAGTCGAGGCGACTTGAAGAACAACCATGACTACAAACACGGTGGTTATCCATAACTTGGAAGGCGCTTCCATGGGTATTTTCGGTCGAGCCATGATGAATGAGCTCGACTCGCTGCACACAGATCTCACATAATCAGAGTCGGAGTTGGCCTCGGATGCCAGCGCGTTCCTTTCGGATGACTGCTCCTCACTGCCTTCAGAAGAGCCTGCTGGAGGCACAGACACTCCATCCATCTCACTGTCCAGTACTGACGAGCACAAAGCTCATATCTAAGCTGTCTGCGGGATGGAGACTAAACCCCATGGCACAACCCCGGACGCACGGCGCAGCGCCAGGCTGTCCAATCCACACCGCGCCTGCTCCATATGCAGCTGGGTATTTCCTTTACAAACTAGTGTAGTTTGAATTACAAAATCCAACACCTGCCCTTAGAATTCCATTTCTGCCTATTTTCAAGTATATGTTTCCTGTTCTTTTCTCAGTAGATTACTACAAGGAAGCATGTTAAAATTACAGGAGGAATAGCACATGGTTCTTCCAGTCTCCACCTGGGTTTCTTCCAGGTTTTCCTGTTTCCTCCCACATCCCCAAAAAAAAAAAATGCCAGTAATTGGACTGGATCAGATACTTTTCCACTAGGTGAGAATGAGTCTGTGCATGGTGCCCTGTGATGGGCTGGCTTCCCATCCAGGATGTATTCCCGCTTCACACCCAGTATTCCTGGGACAGTCTCCGGATCCACCGCCATCCTGCCCAGGATAAAGCGCTTATTGAAAGAGAATGAGTAATAGCAGTTCAATAGGAAGGGATATGGATTCATGATGTGAGAATGTTGTGAGTGTACACATAGTTGCCAGTAATTTCTAACTTATTTACTTTTCATAATTACTTTAAATGTATAGTAAATAATTGTAATCATTTCAGTAGAAGTGATGAAGAATAGTGATGTAGAAGAAGTAGAAGAATTTCTTACATTGTAGCCTATAACAGAGCAGATACTGTAATCCAGTACATTTGCTCATTTGGCTGATGCTTTTTTTTTTTTTTTTTTTTTTTTGAAAAGCAGCATACAGTTGAGGAAGGATACTGATCAGAAAGTTAAGGGTCTTGCTCAAGGACCCAGTGCTTTACTAAACCAACAATTTTACTAGCATATAAAGCTTAGCACACACAGGGTTTGTATTCGCTTAAAATAGTCAATAAAATAAAGAGCACAAAAATGATCCACTAATTTGCAGATGTCGACACAAGCAGAATTTTTACCATTTTTACCTCACCCCTGCCAAAAACATTAGATATCCCATTATGCATTGCTTTTGCTGGTATTTTACTGCAAACCAGTGCATTTCTCTAAATGCTTAATCGTTTAAAGTACAACCCTGTAAAAATAATAAAACTGTATTTTGCTGTAAAATAAATACTGTAAATTTACAGCAATTTTTTAAAGCGTAGGTATTCAAATGTTATTTTCACTGTGTTTGAAACACTGGCAGGACATTCATGCCTTTATGACTAACCAGTTCATGAAAGCATAAATAATAAATCTCTATTTCATATCATTTCTTTTGGCAGGAATATATTTTAACTTTAAAGAAATCCTATATTCCCGCCTCCAGTCTGGTGACCTAATTACTATTTTTGCATTAATGACTGTTGGTAGTATCACTTAATTTAGTGTCTGTTGGTCATATCATTTAATTTAGATATCCCTTGTAATAAATCATTCAATATAATTGGAAGGTAAATAGGAAAATCCCCTATTTTTATGTGTTATTGAACACCTCATTCCAAAGTTGGTCCCCCTTTGCTGTTACAATAACCTCCACTCTTACAGGAAGGCTTTTGACTAGATATTGGAGTGTGGCTGTGGGAATTTCTGCCTTAGTGAGGTCAGGCACTGATGTCGGGCGAGGAGACCCGGGACGCAGTCGCATTCCAAATCAATCCAAAGGTATTCAGTGGGGTTGAGGTCAGGGCTCTGTTCAGGCCACTGAACGTCTTCCACTCCATCCCTGGCACATCATGTCTTTCTGGACCTCGCATTGTGCACAGGGGCATTGTCATTCAGGAGCATGTTTGGGCTCTTAGTTCCAGGGAAGGAAAATTGTAATGCTACAGCATACAACGACATCCTCTACAACTGCATCGAGGCAACAGTTTGGGGAAGAACCACATACAGTACGGGTGTGATAGTCAAGTGTCCACTAATTCAACCAGGATAAAGTGGTCAAGTATGGTTTTACATTTACAAGTATGCTTTTACGTATGTCTCTTAAAAAAAACAGATAGACATCCTGCAAATAAATACAAAAAAAAAAAAATCCAAATTAAGGTTTGTGGTTAGCACTGTTGCCCTGCACCTCCAAGGTTGGTGGTTTGAATCCCCCTTATGCCCTGTGTGGACAGAGCTTGCATGTCCTCCCTGTGCTTTGGGAGTTTCCTCCATTTTCCTCCCCCCTGTCCAAAGACATGCACTGTAGGCTGATTGGCATTTCCAAATTGTCCGTAGTGTGTGAATGTGTGTGCTTTGGGGGTTTCCTCCCCCTGTCCAAAGACATGCATTGTAGGCTGATTTGCATTTCCAGATTGTCCGTAGCGTGTGAATGTGTGTGCGATTGTGCCAGCAATGGGTTGGCACCCCTCCATGGTGTCCCTCACCTTGTTCCCTGGGATAGGCTCCAGGCTACCTGTGACCCTGTGTAGGATGGATGGATGGATGGATGGATGGTTTTACCATAGAGTATCTTGCATAAGTATGAATTTTTACACATTTTGTAATGTTACAACCTGGAAATAAAATGCAATATAAAAACAATTTAGAACAAAAATGCTGTTTGTATTGTTTTGTTTTGTTTTCATTCCTTTTTATGCAGAAGGCAAAAAAATTATATGTATTTATGTATTTCCTAAAACATACACATAACTGTATAGTATGTAGACAGTGTTTTAACGACCTTCCCAGCAATTTCCCTCCTCAACGCTCTAAACACACCGCTTCAGTAGGCGGCGCTAAAGCGCCACAAAATGGCGCCTCAACTGCCATGAAACAGGAAGAAGAGCTGCGTTGCTTAGCGACAGTCAGCTGAAACAGCTGGCGGGAAAAACGGCGAGTTGTTTCGAAGTTCTCAACTCGGATAAATGAGTTTAATAAAACTTTATAATTGTATTTTGACTATATTTAAAAAAAAAACATTTTGGTTGTTAAGTGAACTGCTTTCACAATGGCACCAGTTAGAATTAAACATGTTGTCTCGTTCACGTCAGAGGTAAGCGCTAATGTGTTTATGTTTATCCTCAGCTAGCTAACCTCGCTTCTGTGTAGCGCCTAGCAGTAATTCTGGTTGTATAACATTAAAATAAAGTGTCTACCTACACGAATTCTCAGATAAATAAAGGTAACATGTGGTTTTGCAGGACCCGAAGCACCGTGTGGTGAACCTGTGCTCTGGCGGTGGAGTTAGCAGGCCGTGGCTGTGCAGTGCAGCCGAGCGGAGCGGCCTGCTTAAAGCCGAGCTGCAGCTGGAGCGGGCCTCCACCATCGCCTTTATTGATGTGGGTCAGTGCCCTAGTGTTACAAATCAACAATAAACCTAAACCTCATGCAAACTCTATAGACCTCTCTCCACTGAGTGTTAGTCAAGTCAAGTGGCTTTATTGTCATTTTCAGCCATATACAGCTAGTACAGTACACAGGGAAACGAAACAACATTCCTCCAGGACCATGGTGCTACACAAAACAACACAGAGCTACATGAGACTACACATTACTCCATATACTGCAGTATAATATCTACTGAAACAGGACAGTAGGCACAGTAAGAGCCAGTGCAGTGAGGATCAGTACACAGTTCTAGTGTGGAAGTGTCCGATATAACAGGTAGTGCAAAAGAATAACAATATAATACAAATGCTGTGAATGTAAACATAACATAATATGACAGTATTGAGGAGATAAGCTTATACCATATATGGACATAGCAGTTTTGGGGGCAGCAGCCAGGTAGAGAGTATGGTAGTGACAAGAAATTAAATACAATGTTTTTATAAATACAGTAGCTGCAAAAATGCAGGTAGTCAATACAGAAATGTGTAAAAAAATTGAAAAGGGAGAGGGATAGTGTTCAAGTGAGTATGTTGAGTATGAGTGCTCCACCAGGGTTAGGGTTTGATTCCTGCCTCCGCCCCGTGTGTGGAGTTTTCATGTTCTCCTGGGTTTCCTCCAGGTACTCCGGTTTCCTCCCCCAGTCCAGTAGGCTGACTGGCATCTCCATAGTGCGATGGGTTGGCACCCCATCCAGGGTGTGCCCTGCCTTGTGCCCTGCCTTGTGCCCTGAGTCTTGTTCCTGGGATAGGGTGCAGGTCACCACGCAATGCTGTGTAGGATAAGCAGTACAGAAAAAGGATGGAGTATGAGTGTGTGTGCATGCGCTTGTGTATTATCAGTCCAATCTTACACAGTCTGCAGATGTATGTTTAGGTGGCAAAACACCTTACTAAGTCACTTTATTTTTATTTTCTCATCTGTCATCTCATTATGCTGAGAACAGCTATTGCATGTGTGTAGAATTTTCTGTGAAGCTTGTTTGAAATTTTGACAGTAGCTCAGTTTGTCACTGTTTAATATTTGAATGTCAGGACAGGTTATAAGTTGTTAGCACAACTCACTAGATGCTTTTTCAAAATAAGCCACAAAAGTCCAGTAATCTCATATTTTGTGGAGAAACACCCCACAATCCACTTCATGCTCAACCCACTTTTATGTCACGAGCCACTGGAGAACTTAATTTATAATGGCAAGGCCAGTAATAATTAGCACATGAGACCTCAGTGCAGAGAACAACACATTGTTTATTTGGTCTTTATTTGTGATTAAGGAATGTTTTCCCCACTGTAAACATGCACTGTTAATGAAGTAGATATACTTATCTGTAAGTGTTTCATGCTTTTACACTTTGTGTTTTTCCTTTGCTTTTTTTTTTTTTTTTTTTTTTTTTTTTTTAAGGAAACCATGGCTCTGCATTCATTCAGGTGGATGTTGGCCGTTCTTCATGGTCTATAGATCATGCTTATGTCCCACTGCTGCCCACTGCGACCCTGATGAGCCCGGCTGATTCACGACAAGGCACAGGAAAGCACACTGTGCGCATGTTCAAAAAAGGTCTCACTTTTTTTTAGACCATTATTGAGTTGTTTATTAAGATAACAAAGAATTTGTGAATATGGATCATTTTCCTTTTTTTTAGCTCACGAATGTGTGGGTGAAGGTGATGAAAGTGCAGGGATCTAACAGTTATTTTCTCTGGGCATGGTCAGGTGACTTCTTGCCCCAGGCTGCTGAAGAGAGCTGGGACAGGCTGAGGGTCACCTGCAGTCAGCCCTTCAACAAGCGCAACCAATTTGGTCTGTCTTTCTTTCGTGTCCGCACTGCTGATGAACACACTGAAGAGCCATCTGCCAATCAGGAGAACCCAACTACCAAAAATCAGGTAAGACCCTGCAAGACATTTTCTTCATTCCTGTGGGAAGAACATGTGATGGCTTACCTATAGGGCAGATAATTGACTGACAAAAAAGCCACGCCCGCTTCATTGAGAGTGACTTGTAAGTTACTAAGAAGCATAAACTTGTAATAAAGGGATGCTCAAAATCATGGGCAGGTGCTTAAGATCTTTTGCTTGGCTTTTAACAGAGTACACCAGATAAGATGTGGTCAGTAAGAGAGTGGATCTCCAGCCCTCCTGTACAACACACCTTCTTTGGCCAAAAGACAGGGTGAGCATAAATTAAAGGTTTTATAACCTTTATAAGACCTTTATATAACCTTTTGTGGTTGTTTTATGCATATTAAATATTGAGATTATTATTATAAAAATATAATTTATTATTATAAATATTAGAATTGGGATGTTTTAAGGAAAAATACATGCAGAAATACACTCAACACACCTTTAATACAGGAACAATAGAGGAAGTAGTTGAATGTAATGACCTGATTTGTATATTACATGCAGGTTTCAGTCTAGTGAACCAGATTTTCACTGCAAGTGTAAATTCATGTGCGTAAAATCTTATCAGTATACAATCCAACAAAGCCAAGCATGCAAACCCAAACTGAGGTGTGTTCATCCCTAGTCTGATTTAAGCAGACTGCTTAAGGATCTTGGGTTAATTTCTCTGTCTATTTTTCTCTCTCTCTTTCAGAGAAAGCTCTCCAGGAGAACCCACAAAGGATCCGGGGAGACTGAGCAGGGCAGAGCGCATGGTAACAGCTGCACAGTCAATCAGGCGCTCTCTACACAAAACGTCCTGCAGTGCATTAATCAGCAATAACGAGAGACAGGAGAAGACCCAGAACACAAAGCATGGTAAGACTGATGCTTAGCAGAGAGTTTGGAGGGTTTTTACCTGAAACTGAGGCATTTGAGTCTGAGACAGTGTGCACTTATTATAATAGTATGTTCAACTGGATGTTCTTCCTTTTTAGGTCCAGCCAGGACTCCTCAGGCATGCAGGAGAAAGTCAGAAACAGTGTATGTACTGTATTTTGCACATGCTCAAACATAAATGGTCTTGTATAGAGGTCACCATATCACACTGTACTATGTGCCGGAGTTGCAGTTGAGGTGATCTGTGTCTCTGGCTATATAATGTGTAGTCGCATAACTGACAAAACATTTTATCAATCACTACTCTGGGATGGCAACATCAAGTTTGTGATACCGTTTCTCCTTGAAAAAGAAACTTTATAGGTGTGTTTGTACCTAGAAGGTGAGAAAAATGCAGGTAGTTGCTCTCACGTTCTTTAGTCTATTTTGTTAGTCATTGTGTATACATGTTTATACATAACATTATATGAAAGTTGCCTAAATTCCCTGTCAGAGTTTGCTTGTTAATAATTGGTGTTTAACCAATGGTTACTGTATTTTCTGGAAGTTTTGCTGTCTGCTGAGAAAATAAATGTCAGATTAATGCACCAGACGTTTTTATTTTTTACTTTTTATTTGTAAAATTAAAGGTCTGAAACCACCCTACTGTGCACAGGCTGCATTTGATACAGTGCCTTTTTTTGTAGTTACCTTGCAATGTTCGCTTGGTCAAAGTGACCTAGTGATAAGTGTTCATCTAGCTAATTAGTCACAGTGTGTCTGGCCAAAATCACTAGAGCATTGATTATGCTCTGTGGCAATCATGACTAGATTTTTTTTTTAATTTTTTATTATTATTTTTTTTTTACATTCACATGTATTCATTTGGCAAAGGCTTTTATCCAAATGTTTTCTCTTTTTCAGACAAGAGCAGGCAAGCATGTCCTCTACTCCAAAGAGGTCCAGATGTGGTACATCAGATGTTACTGCCACCAAGAAGAAAAACAATGCATTCAGACACAGCCCTATTAAATCTCATATACCAACAACATCACCACCAAAGAACAGCCCAGATTATCCTGAACCTCCTGAGACTGTATGCCCAATATGTGGCGGTAAGGGTGCGTGGTGTGGTGTGCATGCGTGTTGGCATTTCATGTTATTGTAATAATTAATTGCCACAGGCCGAGAGAACATAAGCAGTGGCACCATACCCTTTGTTCATATTGCTTAAGCCCCAGAAAGTGAACATTGTGCTGCTTATTCAAGCAAAGAAAATCATGCACAGGGTATATCATATTGACTTTGTAGAACAAATGCCCGATATACCCGATAGAAAACAGTTCAGCGATAGAAAAATATAAAGAGAGACTCCATTAAATACCTGTTGGAAATTAATGTGTAATATCACTTTATGTATTCATACTTTGTTATTGTATTAATTAAAAGGAATTGACAAATCATGCTCCTGCAATAAAGGAAAAATCAGTAGTTAGTTGAATGGCAGTGCAGGTCAACCAAAATGAAAATTAGACCACCACGTTGATGAAAGAAGTTTTAAAAAAAGAAAAACTTGGAATTTAATTATGAAGAAATCTTGGACACAATCTCCAGATCGATAGAGTGAATGCAGTCTTCAGATGATAGAGCAAAAGTTTTTCCTCTAAGTTACACCTGGCATAGCAAAGGCATAGCATTAATATGGAGTTGACTCCCCTTATGTTATAACAGCCTCCACTCTTCTGGGAAGGCTTTCCATTATATTTTGGAGCATGGCTTTGGGGATTTCTGTTCATTGAGTCATAAGAGCATTAGTGAGGTTAGGCACTCATGTCAGATGAGGAGGCCTAGGGCACTGTCTGCATTCAGTGGTAACTTAGTGGTTAAGATGTTGGACTACTGATTGGAAGGTCATGAGTTCAAACCCCAGCACCCCAACCCCAGCAAGATACATCATAGAAGTACATCTTAGACAATCATATGTCTCCAACTTTGTGGCAAAAGTTTGGGGAAGGCCCACATATGGAGGTCATGGTCAGGTGTCCACATACTTTTGCCCATATAGTGTCTTATATCTTATTTTCAGTTTTTTTACTCATATATATACACTTTAGTTCTCCCATGACAATCATTCTTACAGCCATTGTGTGTGCCTGTGTGTTTCATTTTAGAAGGATTTTTCCTTTGTCCTTAATTCTGTGTTTCTCCTCTTTTCTATGCCATGCAGTGTCTTTCAGCCCAGACTACTTGCCGCTTCATGCCTCTTCCTGTCTGGATTCTGGTTCAGTTGAGTTCTCGAGTGTCATGGAGAGAGAACCTGGGTCATATTTTTCCTTTCATCCACCTTCTGATCCAAGCACGGATGAGTTCCTGGTGCCATGTCCTCTGTGCTCCATCAGGTTCCCTACAGACTGCATCCAACAGCATGCCAGTACCTGTGGTGACACTGTGTGGTTGGACTAAGTGTCGTCCTGACTGGGTAAATGCGTCAGCCAAATGAACAAATGTAAAATCAGTGATTACAGTAAGTCTAAAATCCTTTGGAGGACAATGTCGGTCAGTAAATCTAATGAAATAATGAGGAATGACGTAATTTATGTGTGGCTTCTCACGCCTTAGCTGGAGGACAAGGAGTATCAGTGTCACCATGTTTTCTAATGATATCTAATGTCATGGTGGGTATAATGTGTACGGCACTGAAATATTGGACTGAATCTGAGACTCAAAGAATTTCCACATGAATGTGGAAAGAATATTGTATTTTTTTCCAATGTGGTAAAGATGTGTTTGTATTATTTAAATATTTTAATACTTGACTTTTAATGTTCTTAACTTTGTAAAATCTGGAATTGTTTTATACAAAAATATGTGGTTGAAAATGGTCTGTAATGTTCTGTTCACCTTTTTTATGGTGTCAAAAAATATATCTATAAAACAAAAAAATATCTGCAAAACAAACCTTGTATTGTGATGTCTGGTGCACAGCATTCACAGTTATTCTGTTTAGATGGAAATATTTATGGCAGAAGAGCTAGACTGAAAAAAAGGGCCATAATTAGATGTGCAACATATTGTCAGTGTTGTGTTTTTAATTGGCCGTGACCCTTGGGGATTGCAAGGTGTTTGGTTGGGGAAGTAATTGAAGGTGAATTAACCCATTCAGGTGTGTTGACCTGCTGTTGACTCATCAGTTGCGTGTGAACTGTTGGAGCGAACTAAAAACAGATTGCAGTCCAGTTACAGAGGTTTCGACAATATCTCAACCTGTGTTTGAAGGCTCAAGAGGTGTAGATCATGTTGGACATGTGGAATTACTGAATTTTCATTAAACAGATTTATAGGAATATTGTTTTTGATAATATTTTTTCCAGTTTGAGGCACGATGGAGCACCTCACGGTAAGATAAGATTTGTGATCCTACCTTGCATTAATACCTAATGTATGTTTAGGTGGAAATGAGCAGACTGTTACTTTACAAAAGTCAAATAAAGTAGCAGAAGTTGTCAAAGCAGTGCCTCTTTTGTTACAGGGTGCTGTGCAGTTCAATTTTATTTGTATAGCGCTTTTGACAATGGCCATTGTCACAAAGCATATTTACGGAAATATATAAACTGTTGCAATTTGATTCAAAAGTAGGAACATGTATTTATTGTCTAAACTGGTTTTAATTATCATGCACTGAAGGTTTTGTAGAGTATATATTTTGTAAATGGTTCAAAGACAATTTTTGTATCCTCAGGCTGTTCATTGCCAAAAAAATAATACATAGATTTTATATGAGATCAGTCTGCATTTCTACTATTTCTCTATAGTTGCACAAACTACAAAGTGAAAATTTTCATGTTAAGGGAGACGTTTTAAATTGTTCTCATTTGATAGCATTTAGGGATTTCAAAGAGAAAAGGAAAATTTGTAACATTTGGGGAACAAAAGCTATACAATTAATAAAACCTCAATGTTATTCATGATATAATATTGCATTTGCATTGTCAATTTCTACCTTCCAGCCAGAGCAATGGCGCGAGATTGTGAACAAAAAGATGCGCTTTCCCCCGGAGCTCATCAGCGCCATTCACGAGGGCAACGTGTCTGTAATCCGTAGCCTGCTGAAGACTGGCGATGGCATCATCCGCCAGCTGGAAGACTCAGAAGACAGGCAGTGGAGAGAAGCGCTGAACCTGTCCATCCGCTTGGGCAATGAGGACGCCATGGTTACTCTGCTACATGGAGTCAAGTTTGATTTCCGACAGATCCATGAGGCTCTTTTGGTGGCTGTCGACACTAACCAGCCACGTATTGTGAAGCGCCTCCTCGACCGGCTCGATCAAGAGAAGGGCAACAAGATGGATGTGCACTCTTTCAACCAGGCCATTTTTGACCATTCCATTGATGACTCTCATTTTGCCCCCGGGGTGACGCCCTTGACGCTGGCCTGCCAGAAGGATCTATATGAAATTGTGACCATGCTCACACAGAAGGGCCATGTCATCCCATGGCCTCACAAGGTCTCCTGTACTTGTCTTGAGTGCCGGAATGGGCGCCAGTATGACTTGCTCAAGTTCTCACTGTCACGCATTAACACCTACCGTGGCCTTGCCAGCCGGGCATACTTGTCCATCACTGCTGAGGATGCCATGTTGAGTGCTTTTTATCTAAGCCGGGACCTTCGCAAACTCTCCAAGAGGGAGCCGGAGTTTAAGGTTAGGCGGAGATTGTCAGCTTGTTAAAAATGTATTCATAAGCAATTGAAGCATATGTGTGATTACTGTAGACAAGACACTAAACATGTTTTCCTGAGCTGAGCAAAGTCGACTGACTTTATATTCTCAATGTACATATAATTTTTTAGTAAGGTTTAGGTTTCTATTCTTTATTCTGTACGGTGAACTGTGTTGAAATTTTTGTCCATGGTATAATTTTTGTCCATGGTATTTTTGTCACACATATCCTACAGATGTAGTAGATGGAGATCATGCTTGAAAAACACTTGAATATTCCTTTCATCTGTCATAGAATTCAACAAACTTTACTTAAGTTACACACTTATAAAGCTAAACAACTGACTGGTATTTATAAAGCTGATTTAGACTTGCTTTTAAATGTATTGCATATGTGAACTATTCTGCACGGTACTAATTGAATAAATGTGTCTAAATCCTGTTTCAGCCGCAGTACCTTGCACTCGAGGAGCTGTGTCAGGAGTTTGCCGTGGAATTGCTGGGAATGTGCCGGAATCAGAGTGAGGTCACAACCATTCTCAACAGTTGTGGGTTTGAAGATCCCAACAGTCGAGATGAGCTGGATAAGCACTCGTTCGAAGAGGGCATACCAAACCTGGCCCGATTACGACTCGCTGTGAACTACAACCAGAAACAGGCTAGTTTTTTCTTACATTTTGACACATAGTTGGATTATGAATTGAGCTGCCACAAACTAACTTAACAGCCATTACTTACATTACTAATGTATGCCATTTCTAAATGCTCATAGTGTGAATACATTGTATACTTTTACATGTATAGCTAATATATATATGTCTTTATGCTTACAGTTCGTAGCCCACCCAATTTGCCAGCAGGTTCTTTCATCCATCTGGTCTGGAAACCTATCTGGCTGGAGAGGCAGCAGGACGGCCTGGAAACTCCTGGTGTCTCTGGGGATCTTTATCACCATGCCTTTCCTCTGCCTCATCTACTGGATTGCACCAAAGTCAAAGGTTTGTGTGCCAAGTACTTAAAGGTAAAAGATTATTAGGTCAGTTTTGGGATTGTGGAAACTTTTTGTAGACAGGGACCCCTTTAACTGTAAATTAAATTCACAGGCCCTCTCAGCACTGAACACTATTTTATGAACCTAATCAAACTATTCAAATATTAAGCTCATCAGTGTGTAATAATATTTTTGCAATTTAATACTGCCATAGAGCTTTTTATTTCTCACCTTCCCACTGACAGAACACACTATAGGACCTGACTTGTCAAGGACAAATCAGACTAATAACTATGAGAATGCAATAATAAGTACAGCTTTGATAATATTGGGTTGTGATTTCAACCGCAGTAACTGAAGGAAGAATGACAGAGCCCCTGGTTATTTTTTCATGGACCCCACTTTGAGAACAACTGCAATAGAAGTTGAATAGAATTTGTATCATCCATTTAGTGTGGTCATTCCAATGAAACATATTTATATCTTTACTTATATAAAGTCCACATTCTTACTGTGCTTTACATTTCCATTTGGCATTTTTATACCCAAAGTGGGTGGTGTCTTTCCTGTTGTTGATTTAATGTTTGTTTGTTTTGTTTTAGGTGGGAAAGATTTTGAAAATTCCAGTGATCAAATTCATCCTTCACTCTGCCTCCTACTTGTGGTTCCTCATCACACTGTTAGCGGAATCCATTATCATGGAGATGTTTCGTGACGTGTCTTCAACCAGGCACCAGACCATATTGCACAACTCTATCCACATGGTGTGGGTGGCTGGTGTGTGTTTTCCTTCATTACCTCCAAACCTGTGATAACAGAACAGGATTTAGCTGTAGTGTAAACGACCATACAGTGTAATGCATACAGAGTGGACTCCAGAATTGTTGATTGCCTACATGCAACGGAACAAAAAAAAAAATCACCAGCGAAATTTTGAGCTTAAACAAGAGATATTTTTTGTGCAACCTCATATTAATACCCGAGGGAAACAGGAAATGGTCAACAATAAACAACAGTAGAGTTCTGAGAGCATTATGTAAACTACATACACCACTCTGCCTCACTGATGACCCCTTTTAAAATACTGTTTACTTTTAAATGTGGCAAGTAGTTCTGGAGATGTATGTAGAGTGCTGACATAAGCGCATTGTTTTCTTTAGGGTTTTTCTGGTTTGAGTGTAAGGAGGTCTGGATCGAGGGCCTGAGGAGCTACTTCCTGGACTTGTGGAATTTTCTGGATATGATGGTGCTCAGCATGTATCTGGCCTCTTTTTCCCTGCGAGTGGTCATTCTGGTTAAAGGCTACATTCTGTGCCAGTCACCAGAAAATGCAGAGGACTGTTTCTACTTTACCCAATCTGGTGAGAAAACACCTTTATACACTCTTAATATACAGTCACCTAAGCAAACAACTGGAAAGGAAAAGTCAAGGAAAAGAAGACAACTATAAACTCTTAAGTATGAAACTAAAAGTACAAGAAGTACAAGAAAGAAAAAGATCACACACTGATTTTAGTTCCTGAAGCTAAATTAGTGGCCCTTTCACCAAGAAACAGCCTTATTCCTTATCTCTAACATGATGATACACACTAGCTAAATGCCAGTTGCTAGCTGTCACAATACAAACTGCCACGATAAATACAAAGTGTACGTAGTTTTTTTTACACAAAGTGTAGCTTATTTTATTTTTATTTATTTTATTTATTTATTTTTTGCTCGACTTCTTGACTATCTGATGCTTATAAAAAACACCTTGTGACTTGTATAATTATAGAGAAATGTAGTGGCATAGTTGTTGAGAATGTACTGTGAAGAGTGTAAATTAGAGATGTTAGTTTTTAATTCAGTGAGCAGAAGTCAGAATTATGAGGTCAAAAAAAGACCCCAAGTAAAGCACAGGTACTTAAAATCCAGACCTAAGTACAGTAACATAATACAATTAGAATACAGTTTGTTTAAGTATCTGTACTATATGTGATTGGTCATGATTGGCTTTTTTATATTTTATGGCATAATAACACTTGGCTGTCACACTGTAACAGTTTATTACTAATCTAATTTGAAAAAGTACATGGTTTCTGTACAGTGGTGAAACATCATTCTGGAGCAGTGATCCTTCATTTGACTAACTCTTTAATTGCTCATTCTTTCCCAGCACGTGCAGACTGGCATCAGGAGGATCCTCAGCTAATAGCTGAAGTGCTCTTTGCTGTTACCAGCATGCTGAGTTTCACACGTTTGGCCTACATCCTGCCTGCACAAGAGTCTCTGGGAACTCTGCAGATCTCTATGGGAAAGATGATTGATGATATGATAAGGTATAGAAGCAGTGTTGTATAGCAGTTATGCAAAGCTAAAGTGTCATTCACTGCTGGGCTGAAAAATACAAGAATGGTTTGATTTAAAATTTTTTTTTTTTTTTTTCTTTTTTTTTTTTTTTATAAATATAAACAATGTCCTCCGTACACTAATTATAGTCAATCAGCCAAGACCTGTTAGTGTCTGCAGTTTGCTTCTTCAATTTTGCCCTGGAGCTACAAGGCTAATGTCACTAACGAGTAAGCATAGCTTTTAGGTGAGTCTGAGTTGTTTACATATAAAACTAGTAACACTCAGTGGTGCCATTCCATGGCTTTAGGTTTTAATTTGTGTCATTTTTCTATCTGTTCTGGACAATTAAATTGTTACTCACGATTTTCTTAAATGGTAAATCGTGAGCAGAATAAAATCAGTATCACATGCCTAGCACAGGCTGCATCTCTAAATTATCACACACTTGCGTCAAAAGAATATTTAGTTGATATTATTTGGTTTAGACACTGTGTTATCTACAAAAATGAACAAAAGAACATCACACTGATAAAAACAGTAATAGAAGTCATCTTCTGAATATTGGCATGCCTATATTGTGCCATAATCATGCTACTGATTGGAATTTCAGCTCTTTTCAGTGAACTGGAGCAGATTGAGGAGCTCACAAATCAGAGGCAATTTCTTTAGTTCTCTAGTTTCTTTCGGCTCAAAGTTGTTAGCATTCACCTAGATTGTTCAATAAAACAGTGATAATGCACTTAGCAAAAACAAAGAGTGATAAGAAAGCTTATAAAGATGTCTTGCCTGATTTACTCCATTACTACATTAAATTGTGAATGTCATTTTTGTAATTTTCTCTCTCTAGGTTCTTGTTTATATTGATGATCATTGGTACAGCCTTTTTGTGTGGCATCAACAATATCTACGTTTCTTACGTCAACTCTAATTACCTTGGAAGGTTTGAACTTCTTATAACTTAGTTATAATAGAAAATTTAATACTTAGTAATACATTTAAGTAATTGAATTTAATACATCATTGTTGATTGCACTGGGGCTTATAATTAAAAAAAAAAAATTACATGCCTCTTCCAGGTTTAATGAGACCTTCCAGTTCCTGTTCTGGACAATGTTTGGTGTTGTCAATAAGGAATATGTGGATATGCCTGATTATGTTTTGGCTGAGTTTGTGGGCAGAATCCTGTATGGGATCTTCACACTACTGATCGTCATTGTGCTACTGAACATGTTCATTGCTATGATCACAAACTCTTATCAGAAGATTGAGGTACGCTATTTCTATGTGCTTTTGAATTGAAGACCATGCTATGTAGTATGAAATGATGCTTTATTGCCGAGTTATTTCTGCATATTTCACCTTCTGTAGGATGATGCGGATGTGGAGTGGAAATTTGCTCGCTCCAAACTCTACCTGAGCTACTTCAGGGAGGGACTCACGATGCCTGTCCCCTTCAACATCATTCCCTCACCAAAAGCTTTCTTCTACCTCGTACGGTAGGCTAGCTCCAATTTGTAGCTCCAAAACAAGGCAAAGAAATGGATTTACAGGTTCAAATGCTTTTATTTGTTTTTGTCTTTGTTTAGAAAGCTCTGCTGCTGTTGTAACTTTAATTCGACCCCGGACTATCCACCCATCAGCTCTGTGGTGAGATTATTCCACAATCAGCTTTAAATAGCAGTCCAGATAATAAAGCTTTTTATTAATTTGTATTACTTTCCTTACAGCAGTCTATTGAGACAGATGAGAAGGTGTCATACAGAAATCAGGTGATCCGGGCTTTAGTGCAGCGCTATATTGAATCTGCCAGGAGAGAGTTTGAAGAGACGAAGCGCAAAGGTATGTGGAAGGAAGCTTCTCTATCTCAGTTTGTCAGTGTTATGGGTCAAATCCTCCCCAATAATGAGGCTTCCCTTATATTTGAGGATATTTTTTCAGCTTTTTCTCAGAATCACATCCTTTGACATTCCATACAACCTTAAAATTCTTTGCTTTTACCCCACACCAGTCATAACAGCTTGTATAGAATATTTCAAATATATCGAATGTGTGTATTATAATAATCAGTATCAATAAGATTATAAAGCCTCTTGCTAGAAATTTTTTAGAAATTTCAGGCTTGAAATTGATTTGTTCTATTGGCAGATAATTTTTTGCTTCATTCTATAAATAAATGTTTGAAAGGAGCAGAATAATCTGCCAATAGAATAGAAGACAATTCCAAGCTTGAAATGAGTAAATATAGGTTTCCTTTTTTCTAAAAGGAAAACTGTTAAGATTACCTCAGAGGGACAAACCAAGGTTCTCTTTAGGGTACCAGATGGATTTCTAAATAAAAAATATTAAAATTGTTAAGTCATGAAATTAATTTGCTAGATTTTTCACTATTTTTGCAAACTGTTTTGGAGTTACAGAAAGGGACTTCTAGACTTGTGTGTTTGACATATATCCAGAAAGAATGTGAGTTTTAAATGTCATCAGTTTACATACTTATATTTCCTTTGACCTTTTTTATGCAGATGTTGGAAACCGGGTCACAGAGCTGAGTAAAGTGGTTGGACACCTGCACAGCGAGATGAAGCAAATTCACCAGACGCTGTTAGACATAGAGGACAACCGGGATCCTTCAGGACGAAGCACTTCCTCCATCTTAGGGAAGTACATACAGGGTGCCAAAAACAACTTCCGCGACTTTAACGTCATGCCATCAGAAAGCAAAAGTGCCCCTTTGCTGGCCAACGTCCACCATCCGAAATCTGAAGATGTAGGCGATGTGAACGGAGGGGAGATAAAAGACACGGCTGAGACTGTTGAAGGTAAGATAGAGGAGGAGGGAGCAGGTGATGAGATCAGGGAACAGGAGAGTAAAGATCAGACTGGTGATGGAGACAAGGTAGAGGAGGACGGAGCCAGTGATGAGATCAGGGAAGAGGAGAGTAATGATCAGGCTGTGGTTGAAGATGAAACAACGAAGATGGAGGAGGGGAGAGCCAATGAAGGAAAAGAAGAATCTCTCACCGGCAGCAGTGCCTCTCAGGACACCGGGTTTGGTTCTGAAGAATCAGAGCTCTCCGCTAGCAGTCCTGAGTAACTGTACCAAATTTCTCCCTGGATTCATTCTGAACTACACTAGCTGTTAGAAACTAAGCAGCCTGCGAAATATCCCTTTTAACATCTTAGAAACAGTTCTGTAACTAAAAGCGACTCTGAAATTGTAGTTCATACATTTTTGTAAATCTGTCATTTGTGAACCAGATTTTGCGTACACTCCTCATGTGACTTTTGGAAATCCAGACTCCCGAATTTGATCATGAGCTCAGGTTACTGTGTGTGTAGAGTTTCTGTGCATGTTCTCCCCATGTCCACTGAGTTTCCTCCCACTTCCCCCTCAAAAACATTGTCCCTATGTGTGAATGAGTGTGTGAATGCATGGTGACGTGTGATGGACTGGCACCCCATCACTGGTGTATCCTGTTCCCGTTATTGGCTTCGTTATTGTGATGAAACTTTTAAGCGCTGCCCCTGCTGCTGTCTATATCCACAAACTTTAAATATTCTTTCAAATAATCACAGTCTGCAGTTAAAATCCTCATAGCATATTTAATTAATAATTTACTTCCAATCTCTAATTTAGGTAACAGGATTGTATTTTCAGAGTGAAAATTCATTATCACATTATCACTGAAAATAAAGGAAAAAAGAATGAAACCTTTTTCTTATTCCCATGATTTTCTGGAAGTTCAGATGATGCACCTTCCTACTGAACATGTGACTTATGGAATGTTCCAAGTATTTCATAGGGGTGAACATGTTCAGATAACAGAATTGAGTGAATGAAGTTGGACACTTAACATTTTTTATAACCTATAATGGGTGATTCTGGCAAATATTTTAAATGCTGTAAATAGTTATTTATCTGAAGACTGCTTTGAGCTGACAGGAAGTCTACGGTAACTCGAACCACTCTTTACAACCATGGTGATCAGAAAAGCATAACTGTAGCTTCTGCACTGTAGCTTCAGGTTCCACTCTTGTCAGCTAAGAACAGGAATCTGAAGTCTAAGCATGTGCTACAACAGCTAAGAACAGTCTTCTGCTGTCGTAGCACATGAACTTGCAAATCTCAAACATCGTTGCATTTATGACAGGAAAGTGTATGTGTGTATAAACTCACTGTACTTGCACATCCAATAAAAAAAAATTGAAGCAACTAATATTGCTCAAGCTGTCTTTACAACCAGTTAAACATCTAGCTCTAACTGTCTACATATTCATTCTTACATATTCTATTCTTACAGTTCATTTTAAAGAAATATATTTCCTTAAGTCAGTTACTAATCTGTCATGGTTACACTTCAAATAGGCTTACAGTAACCTTTTTTTTTTTTTTTCCTCCAATTACTTAAAAGCATTTTACATTTACATAAACAAATCTCCATGCACAGTGTAAACTTACTCTGCCTTCCCCCCTTCCCCTCTAACCCATGAGTGGTTACAAGATTTTTTTTAAGTGAGCTGTAATTTGTCCCCACGGCCTGTGCAGGTTGCAGCTTGCTCAACACCTGTTTGTGCGACACGGCCGGCCTGTCCCATAAGAGTCCCTTGGCGTTTCAATGATTTGCCACCTGGGGCTTCTCAGCGCACTTGCTTTGTGAGAACACACCTGTGATCCTGCTTTAATAATCAACATGCATGAGTACCAAGCTGTTATTTTCACATACAAGATCAGTTAAAAGACATGAAAAATATTCACTTGTCTTTTTCTCCAAATTATTTTATTGTCATCAAAAAAAAAAAAAAAAAAAAAAAAAAAAACCCAACAGTTCATTTTTTTACAGGCTCTAGAAATGTTATAGTACAGACATTTTATTCAAAATGTATCACCTGGCTGCTTTTTCATATTAGTACTGTCTGATACATGACTTTAATATTGGCATTACCAAGGTAAATCTGTACCATATTGTTATACCATGTAGCCAGGTGAAATAAATACTGAGGTTTCATCATTATGTCTGGGAAACAAAGCATATGTACAGTTATAAAAGGGAAACCAGACAGAATCTTTGGAAAGTTGAACCCTGTCCAAAACAGTTTTTTGTCAATCCTAAGGGCCCTTACAATACCTTAAAAGATATGGTCAATGCATACTGGTTTATCTGATGAAACAATGATATCCATCAGTTTATTAAATACTTGACCAGGAACAAACGAAGACAGAATGAGGAAAAGGAGAAACTGTCTAAGAGCCACACATCAGACACTCATCCCGATTCTCCAGAGAGCACACCATAGCCGCCTTGTTCCTCTCCTTAATCTCCTCCTCGCTGCTTTTGGTTTCCTGCGCCACCTTCAGTTTCTCCTTGTTGAGGGTGAACTGGATGGGGTTGGCAGCTGGCTTTGTCCTCAGGTAGTACATACCAGTCTTAAGCCCCTGTAGAGAGAATTACACAAGTGTGAGCATAGCATGTAGCATGTAGCTGTAAGAGCACACCAAACACCAAAAGATACAGTAAAGAACTTTTCACTCACCTGCTTCCAGCCATAGAAGTGCATACTGGTGAGTTTTCCATAGTTGGGCTCAGCGATGTGGATATTAAGTGACTGGCTCTGGTCGATGAAAGCTCCTCTGTCTGCAGCCATCTTAATAACCACTTTCTGTGAAATCTCCCATACTGTCTTATACAACTCCTTTAGGTCACTTGGAATTGTGGAGATTCCCTGTAAAACAAAGCCCACCAAGAACCATTAGTGAGACACCAAAGAGATAAAATACAGATCAACTATGACTATGTCTAAAACTAAATACCAACCTGGATTGATCCATTATGAGCAATCAGCTGGTTCTTCATGTCCTCGTTCCACAGTCCTCGCTCCGTGAGATCTTTCAACAAGTGAGGATTCACAATCTAAATGTTGGATATGATCAATGAATACTTCATTAAAACTACTGTGTATTTCAGTGAATGCAAAATACTTTAACAAGTCTTACAAGCAGAAGTTTGTCATCATTTCTAGAACATTCTTCTACTGAAATGGCTAAACTGTAATACTGCAAATAACAGTTTTTCTAAGGCACATGCTCCCAACCTTAGTCCTTTAGTACGCCCTGTCCTGCACATTTTAACGTTTCCCCTGCTGTAACACACTTCAACTTCACATTCAGGGAAAGGGTTTTGAATTAGCTGATTAACTGAGGTGTATTAGAGCAGGGAAAACATTAAAATGTTCAGGACACAGGGTACTCCAGGACCAGGGTTGGGAACCCATGCTATAAGTTATCGTTGAAATTACATGACGAATCTAGAAAGACTTTTACCACACAAACTTCACCTTTACTACTGAAGTCCATCTTCCTTGTACAAGTGTGTAACTGATACAACAAACTGAACTTTATAATACAAAACCACAAGTGACTTGTGTCTGACCTGAAACTCTCCAGACAGCACGCGGCGGGTGTAGATGTTGCTGGTGTAGGGCTCGATGGACTCGTTGTTGCCCAGAATCTGTGCTGTGGAGGCAGTGGGCATGGGAGCCAAGAGCAGACTGTTGCGTACACCATGCCTGCAAAGCAACGAAAACAAAGCTGCTGTTAGACACGTCTGTTTTTCATGCATTTAGGAACTTTATCATCTTTTAGAACTTTTGAACTAATTTTGGTCACTGGTCCTCCCCTAGTCCAGAGATGTCCTGTCTAATAATCAGACTTGAAGCATCGTTGACTGGTCAAATGCCATCTTCACTGATGTCTGAGTGTATGAGATTAACCTTATGAACTGCCATTTTTTTCTAAACTGATATTTACCTAGCAAACGAATGTTAAATACTGGCATCTAGATGCATTAGTAAGTAGCCCACCATAGTTCTGAGCAGACAAATGATACAGCATTCCATTAACAAAATGTATACATTTATTAGTTACCCCCAAGCACCACAAAATGCATCATGTTTAAACATAACCAAAATACCACATTAAAACTTGTTTTAAGAAAGTCAATAAGGAGGAGGGTTTTTTTTCTTCATATTCATGGGTTTTGAGTCTACTTGTCCATTGGGCAATTTTGAATAAAAAACTAATAGACCAGTTACAAAATCTGCTCATCTCAGAGCCTGCAGCACTTGCTATGTCCAAGTACTCCAATGAAATCCCTTAAAGGTTCTTTAAGCACTAACAATCTACACATATGTATAATCACCTGGATTGATAGTATGTGAGCAAAATGGAAGCAGAAGACCCAGAAAAAGTGTTGGACAAATGGACCATTGAAGTCTTACTTGGTATCTTTTCATAAGATGGAATAAGGTGGAAAAGGACCTACAAATACTAAAGCTTACTTTGCAATCTTCTCCTTCAGGGCCTTCCAGTCCCACAAGTCTGTTGGAGTCCTGTCCCACATATCATACTGCAGGATCTGAGAAAAGAAAAAAAAAGAACAGGTTCTTTAAGCGCTAACAATCTACACATAAGTATAATAAATGATTAGGAACAACTTGAGAGCCTGTAGTGCTCTGCTCCACTTGGATACTTACACCCTTGCTAACAGGAGAGCCAGCATAGGTCTCATACGGGCCATGTTCAGCCGCCAGCTCACAGCTGGCCTCCAGCGCAGCGTAGTAGATCGTTTCAAAGATTTGTATGTTGAGCATTTGAGCTTCATTACTCTCGAAAGGGAAACGCATCAGGATAAAGGCATCGGCCAGCCCCTGCACTCCAATGCCAATGGGCCTGTGCCGTTTGTTTGATTTCTCTGCCTACCAAAAAAAATAAATAAATATAAAAGTCACCACAATGACAAACAAAGCTGAATAATTGAAATTAATTAACTATTTAAAAGAAAAAAAAAAAAAAAGAAAAGAAAAAAAAAAAAAAAAAAAAAAAAAAAAAGAACACACACCTCTGGTACTGGATAATAATTGATGTCAATGATTTTGTTCAAGTTTCTAACAACGACCTTCGTAACAGACGCCAACTTTTGGAAATCAAATGTTCTCTCAGGTGTCACGTACATGTTCAGAGCGAGAGACGCCAGGTTGCACACGGCCACCTGCAACCAGAAAATCAGGTTTTAAGGAAAGAAGAAACTAAATTAGCAAAAAACCCCACATATTCTTATAAAACACACATTTCCAAACTTTAGCACTACTGTGGATTCATACACTGCAGTATTTGCTAGTACTCAGTTCTCACCTCATCCTTGCTGGTGTACTCCACAATCTCCGTGCACAGGTTACTGCATTTGATGGTACCCAGGTTCTGCTGGTTGCTCTTGCGATTGCAGGCATCCTTGTACAACATGTAGGGAGTGCCGGTCTCCGTCTGAGACTCAATGATGGCGTACCACAGCTGCTGAGCCTTCACGACACGCTTCGCTTTCCCCTCCTGCTCGTACCTGCGATGTAAACAGTTGCTTAAATCAATATACTTGTAGGCATTTTAATCATTTAAAAATATTTTCTCAGAGCAGAAATGACTAGTCAGGTCTGGTCCAGTCAGGTGTGTGTCAACACTTGAAAGCATGTGAAAGCCCTCAGAAAATACTACATACTTTCTATTTACTGGCAGATAAGATCCAGTGGAAACAGTCTTACAGCAGCAGGAGAGTAATTATTATTATTATTATTATTTTTTTTTTTTTTACCGTGTGTAAAGCTTTTCAAACTCTTCTCCCCAGCATTCATTTAGACCCGGACAGTCGTTTGGGCACATAAGAGACCAGTCCTGCAAAAAGCAAAATTGTGTGAATGTGTACACTTCCGAAAGAAATGACTAAAATCATCGATACAACTAACTTCAGCTTTGAAAATCAAAACACCCAAAAACAAAACAAAAACAACCAAAAAACACCACAAAAAACTGAAGCTATGTGGATGTGCAACTCTAATTTTCACTCCTATTAAGCTACGGATCTCTTCAACGAGATGCAATTTAAATTAAGTCTCTATGCCAAATAATTAAGCAATATATAAGACATGATCTTTCATGGGCTGGCACCATCACACACTTTTAAGAGTTAAAGAAATTACTTTAGAATTTCACTGCCCTCTGCTGCTTATGAGACAAATTACCCCTCTGTTGAAGCCACACCTTTTAGGAAGCTCTAAGTGTATTTCCGGGACAGAAAATAACATTCTGAAATTTAAATATATGTTATATGGACAGGAAGATATTTCCTGACCAATAGTCTTAATCTAAAATCTCTTGACAAACGCCATGGCCATTTGTATTGCAAATAGGCTACTACCTGTACAAACACTTCCACGTTTTATCTACCGCGGTTCCTGTTCATCCCCCTCATTCACTGCACTACACACACTGCGCCATTTTAAGTCGGTCTCTGCTAGAGCTCCCGAAGAAGACGGTCAATCACGTATCGCATATGTAAGAATACTTGCAAAGCCTCTTCTAGCAAGCTGGAGAAAGGCTTCGAACTGCGTGCTTCATCATAAATACTATGAAGGTAAGAAAATACCTATTAACAGAAACGAACATCCAAGCTAATGTTAGGCCGCACGGTTCACGGCAGAATAGCTTGTGCTGTTGCTAACGTGGCGTGTTCAGTTGAAGTCTGCTCTGCTCATGATATTAATTTATAGACAGATTAAATTATAACGTCTGATATTTGCCAATTTATCACATCAGTGTCTTTTTTTTTTTTAAAAAAACCACGATAACCCATACGGTGTGAAGGTAACACTGCTAACAAAAGTATGTTTGGTAATTTAATAATAATAATAATAATAATAATAATACTTATTATAATTATTATTATCATCATCATCATTATCCAATGCCTTTCTCTTCCACACACTGGGTGTTTGAATTCTGTCGCCATTCCATTAATAGAGCAATGACGCAGCACTTTTTTCTTTTTTTTTTACGGTATTCTCTGGTCCTCTGTGGTTTTGGCTGATCTGAGAAGTCTGCTATGGACCTTTGTATGGGTGGAAACAGTGAAATGGTCATGACCTAGGTTTGCTAACCATTGTCTCCTGAGCTCACTGGAAAAAAAACAAAAACAGTGCTACCAGAGACACGCCATTTCAAAATGGAAATACGTTACAGCCATGAGAGCAAGCAGCCCACTGCACACTGCTATTGCACTTATCTTATGAGCTGCACTTACCCCGTTGGTCTCTACTCTCTTCATGAAGAGATCAGGGATCCAGAGAGCGTAGAACAGGTCCCTGGCTCTCTGCTCTTCTTTACCCGTGTTCTTCTTCAGCTCGAGGAAGTCAAAGATGTCAAAGTGCCAGGGCTCCAGATACATGGCAAAAGCTCCAGGTCTCTGCATAGAGGTAAAGAGACTTTGTCATGTCTAACACTCAGAAGTATGGTTTGTTATAGAGGACACATACTGTATTTTAGAGAATATAAATGGCACCAAAGTATAATTGTATAAATCCTGTCTGCTTGGAGATAAAATCAATATATCATAGTAACGTATCAGATGTACTGCGAAAAAATCCCTATTTTCAGTCGAGTATTTCGCATGATCTCACTTCATTTATCAGCTGGCTTTTTGTAAAGTATGCGGTTAATAAAACTAGGCCAACACCAGTATTTCATTTTACTGATAGGATAGCTGCATTGTAGCACAACGATAGCTAACGACAGACAATATGCCACCTACATGTTTGCATTTCAAAATGTGTGGCCATCTAGGAAACCTGGTGGATTCTGAAACAGCCAAAAATGAAGACCCAATAGAGTAGTTCACCAAAATATGATATTGTTTAGATTTTAGTAAAAATATATTTGTTTACTTGACTAGCTTGCCTAGGCTTTCTGCAAAGAGAAAGTTAGGAAAATAAGGACCAAGTTTAACAAATGCGACAGTAAAGACAGTCAGTCTACCAAAAGATAATTTAATTGTGTACTTTCCTTATGCATTAAACGTTCAGCTTCAATCAAGCCAGTTGGTTATGTGTCATAATGGGCATAAAATGGGCATAAGCCCAATAGATCCAGTTTGTAAACAGTCTAAATACCAGTTGTCTAATTTTGTGATGCACAAGATATAATGCTTGAATCCTATTTTTTTTTTTTAAAAAGCAGTTGCTTTTAGACAAACAGTGTGGCAGTGCCTGTGAGTGGAGTTCCTCCTTTCACTTTTGGGCAAAGCAGACTTTAAAATTTAATACCACTGTACTTTACACTGATCAGCCATAACATTAAAACCACTGATATGTGAAATGAATAACATTGATTATCTGGTTACAACGGCACCTGTCAAGGGGTGGGATATATTAGGCAGCAAGTGAACGGTCTCGAAGTTGATGTGCTGGAAGCAGGAAAAATGGCCAGGTGTAAGGATCTGAGTAAAACAGCAGGTCTTGTGGGGTGTTCCTGGAATGCAGTGGATAGTAGCTACCAAAAGTGGTCCAAGAAAAGACAACTGGCGAACCGGCGACAGGGCCATGGGCACCCATGGCACACTGAAATGCGTGGGGAGGGAAGGTTAGCTCATCTGGTACGATCCCACAGAAGAGCTACGGTAGCACAGATTGCTGAAAAAGTTAATGCTGGCTCTGACAGAAAGGTGTCAGAACACACAGTGCATCACAGCTTGCTGCGTATGGGGCTGCGTAGCCACAGACTGGTCAGAGTGCCCATACTGACCCCTGTCCACTGCCAAAAGCACCTACAATAGGCAAGTGAGCATCAGAACTGGACCACGAAGCAATGGAAGAAGGTGGCCTGGTCTGATGAATCACATTTTTTTTTTTATATATATATCATGTGGACGGCCGGGTGCGTGTGCATCGCTCACCTGGGGAAGAGATGGCACCAGGCTGCACTATGGGAAGAAGGAGGCAATGTGATGCTCTGGGCAATGTTCTGCTGGGAAACCTTGGATCATGGCATTCATGTGGATGTTACTTTGACACGTACCACCTACCTAAACATTGTCGCAGACCACGTACACCACTTCATGGCAACAGTATTCTCTAATGGCAGTGGCCTCTTTCAGCAGGACAATGCGCCCCGCCACACTGCAAAAACTGTTCAGGAATGGTTTGAGGAACATGACAAAGAGTTGAAGGTGTTGACTTGGCCTCCAGGATCCCAGATTCCCCAGATCTCAATCTGATCAAGCATCTGTGGGACGTGCTGGACAAACAAGTTCGATCCGTGGAGGCCTCACCTCACAACTTACAAGACTTAAAGGATCTGCTGCTAATGTCTTGGTGCCAGATACCACAGAACACCTTCAGAGGTCTTGTGGAGTCCATGCCTAGACAGGTCTGTCAGAGCTGGTTTGGCAGCACAAGGGGGACCTACACAATATTGAGCAGGTAGTTTTAATATTATGGCTGATCAGTGCATACTATAATGTACTTTTGATTGAGAATTGTGCAAAAGAGCCAGCAATTTCAGGTCAGGGAAGCCTGTAATAGAAGAATTCAGAGCTGTATAGTAACAAAAGGTCACAAGAGTACAAATTCAGTGTTTCGTTCAGAATTTCTCTCACCTTGTTTCCTCCCTGGTCAACATAGCGGGCTGTGTTGTTGTACACTCGGAGCATAGGGACCAGGCCATTAGAATTGCCGTTTGTCTAAAAATAACAAAAAGTTATTTTATGTTCCTTTTAATACACTTTATGACCAGTAGAACCAGTCTACAACTGGGGACTAGTCGTGAAGTCTGACTCACTCCTGCAATGTAGCTGCCCGTGGCTCTAATGCAGCTCACAGCCACGCCGATACCCCCAGCAGATTTAGAGATGAGTGCACATTGCTTCAGAGTGTCATAGATTCCTTCAATGCTGTCGTCTCTCATAGACAGGAGGAAACAACTGCAAATAAAACACCATGTGATTCCTGTCACTTCTAAAAACAGTAATTATGTAACATTTAGTAAGCTCATCCTGTACTAAATAGAACTGGTCTAAATCTTAAGGACATATGGCAGTGGTATTTAACATTTGGGACATTTCAGCTTAAAAAAAAAAAAAAAAAAAAAGGTCCTTGCTTATAAGCTAGCTGACGATCTCTGGTAAATGTACTCCAAAATTGTGTTTTATTGGCTATATAGTGCAGAACACATGTTTTAGTGCACCACTGTGTCATGCCCTACAGCAAGTATATACAGTAAATGAGAAGCTATTTGGAATTTGGTCTGAACAAACTGAACCTGTGTGAATTTTGTTTGAGTTTTGGAAGATGGTGGATTTTTTAAGCGTTTGACGACCTGCATCTAAAGTTTTATTCTGTGTTTTTAGAAATAAAATCTTTCAGATTCTTTCAAGAAAGAATTACATGTATCTGTAAATGCTTCTTACAAACAGTATGAGACAGATAGCTGTGTCTTCAAAAAGACTTATTACAAACTGAATACAAAGAAAATGGCATGCAAAAGCCCAGCTTAAATGAAAAGAGCTTCCATGCAATGACTCTTCCCAAACGCTGCAGTGCGAGTACATCTTCCCCCTGTGGTGTGTGTACCTGGAAAGCTGAGGCCTGTTGGTGCCTGCGTTGAACAGCGTAGGGGAGGCGTGAGTGAACCACTTCTCAGACAGCAGGTTGTAGGTCTCAATGGCAGCAGCGATATCCTCCTTATGGATGCCGACTGAAACTCTCATCAGCATGTGCTGAGGCCGCTCCGCAACTACACACACACACAAAGTAGTGCAAATTGAATGCTTGTTGTTTATCCTGTAAAAACAAATCTCTCATCTATCTCATATCTACTCTTACCTTTCCCATTGATCTTAAGCAGATACGAGCGCTCCAGGGTCTAAAGAAAGATGGCAATGTGTAATTGTGATGAGAGTAAACAACTTTAATATCAATTACTGGTCATATAAGCAAATTTGAGATCAAATAATAATTCTATTATCCAACAATTAAACTACCTTGAAGCCAAAGAAGTTGTAGGAGAAATCCCGGTCGTAGATGATGGCTGAATTGAGGCGCTGTTGAAAAAAGAGAATGATGAGCTTAAAACCAAATCACATTACAAAGAAACAATTAAAAAAACTTGATCTGTCTTCTTACATCCTTATTTGCCAGGATTATGTCAAGGGTCTCCTTGGCAATCATAGGCGAGTGTCTTCCATTCAGGGGGTTAATAAAGTTGTAGAGGTCCTCCATGACATCTGCAAAAAGGTAAGAAACATCCATTAACTGTACTTGGGGGGGAAAACAGAATTTTAAATGTCATGCAAAAGCTAAGTGAAAAAGCCCTCTGGATATCTGGGGAAATGTGTATAAATGTGCTCTATCAGCCATGCACCGCTTTCTTAGGTTAACGCTGAACACTCAGTAGCCTTCACCATGACTGTTATTGTTCTGCTTGTTTCAGTCTTTTGCTCATTCACTCATTGGCTGTTACTCATTATGTTCTTATTTTAATCGCTGTATGTGTGCTCACGCTATAAAATCAACCATTGATAATATTAACAGTTGGGAAGAAATCAGAGCAACACTGTCACGACCCGCAGTATCCTGCTGTATGCCTTGGCTGTGTGTCTTCTGTGTGTGCGTCAATCTGTGCAGCTATGCCAACCCGGAATCCAGTCCGGCCCACCCTGCCCTGCTGCTCCATGCCTGGATTTTGTCATCGATGATGTCATCCAGAGGCGACAGTACTTAAAGCTCTGCTCGGCTCAGCTAGCTTCTTTGATGCATTGCTCGTTTCCGTGTGTGGCCAATCAGATTTGTATGACGTGTTTTGACTTTGCTTGACTGTTGTTGGACTCTGAACTTGGGTTGCCCCTTGGTACTTTTGCTGTTTGTAAATAGCTGCTAGCCGCTGTATATTTGTAAATATTCTTTCTTGGCTAGTTTTGACGGGTATTAGGGGTGCGGCCACCATTTATTTTGGGAGTGGGTTTTATCTATGTTTTTGTTTAGGGAGTTTAGGGAAGTCTTGCTGTATTTTGTTTTAGTGTTTCTTTGTAGGTCAGGTAGTTCCCTAAAACAGTGTCTTTTGTTTTTTTGTAGTTTTTTTTTTTTGTATTTTGGCCTTGGTCCACCCTGAAGCTCCACCCGGTTGTTGCTTGTACATCACTTGTATATATCTTGCATAATATACCACGTTTTGTATATATCTGGTGTGCCCCGTGTGTGTGAAGCTGCCCTCCAGCTAACACAACCCCGTGCCACTAACGCTGTATGACCCAACCCAGACTCATGGGGGGGTCTGTAAGATTGTGTGTGTAGAATAGAGCTGCATGTGTCTGATGATGCTGCACAATCAGTAGTTTGAAAATATGTGCTGGTTTAATGCGCCTGTGTCAGCCTTCGCCTCGTAATTAGCCATGTCAGATTTAGGACACCAAACATATCATATTTATTTAACTCACCGCTGAAGACCTTCTTTGTCTCCTTGTGCAGGTTGGACACGGCGATGCGGGCTGCCAGGATGGCATAGTCTGGGTGTTTAGTGGTGAGCGTGGCTGCCGTCTCTGCAGCCAGTGTGTCCAGCTCGACAGTGGTCACACCGCTGTACAGACCCTGGATCACCTTCATGGTAATCTGAGTCTGAAAACATCAAAACATGGGGTAAGTGTCTAGGAAAATGGCAACGTAAGTCATGATACTGGCTAAAACCACTCTGCTCTACTATATTCTGTCATTCACTCATGAGCAATGATTGTTAAACGTGAAAAAAAAAAGAAAAAAAAAATTATGATTAAAATATGCATACAAACCGGATCAACAAAGTCAGCATTGAGTCCATAGCAGAGCTTCTGGATACGGGAAGTGATCTTATCAAACATAACGCGCTCCTGGCGTCCATCTGTAAAAGAGGACAACAACGACGGTCCGGTAAAACCTCACGCAATGCAGAACTCGTCTGAAATTTGGTAAGAATGAGTGTTTGGATATCAAGAGAAACATGTAGATAATGATGCGGTCCAATTTGAGCATAATAGTAGTGTGAAAGATTAATAACGTGATGCCACAGGCAATAGTTTTAACACTACAAAGGAAGTCCAGCTTCCCCTAAAATTTAATTAAAATGCGGCAATGAAATGTCTACCAAAGTGTCCGTTATTCATTACTCTTGGTGAAATTTAATATTTTAGCAATGATCAAATGATCAAATATCAGAGTCACTGCTACATAGCTGCTATGCTAACCCAGTTGGTTGCCAGGGTGCTACTAGGTTATTGCTTTGCTAACCAATTTGGCTGCTAGGGTGTTGTATCGCTACGCCAGCTGGGTGCTAGGTGGCTGTCATGGGCGTCCCAGTTACTTGCTATGGTGTTCCTAGGAAGTTCAATATGAACCCAGTTAGTTGCTTTGGTATTGCTAGGAGGTTTGAATATGATCCCATTTGGTTGCTGGTTGTAGCTAGTTGGTTGCTATTTAAAAAAAACTCAGCTGGTTCCAAGGATGGTAATTGGTTGCTATCATGGTCCAGCTGGTTGCTAGGATGGTAATTGGTTGCTATCATGGTCCAGCTGGTTGCTAGGATGGTAAATGGTTGCTATCATGTTCCAGCTGTTTGCTAGTGTTTTATTAAGTGGAGCGAAACAGTTTTACTTGTTTCAGTGTAGCTGAATGAAGAGAGGCGTAAATCTTGTGAAAGCGCCATGAACGAAACATTCAGTGCACTCCTATACGGAAACCACTTCTACCCGTAACTCTGATCCTTCCAGAAAACACAAGTACACTATTCCCACAGAGTGTCTACTGATCCACAGAATCCTGAGGTTCTGCGTCAAAAAGTGTGTGAGAATAAGTAGAAGCAGCAGCATGTTGGCTCTGTCAAGCCTACGTCACAAACTAAGAAGTAAATCAGCTCTGTGAAGCCTACGTCACAAAATATTAAGAAGTAAATCAGCTCTGTGAAGCCTACGTCACAAACTAAGAAGTAAATCAGCTCTGTGAAGCCTACGTCACAAAATATTAAGAAGTAAATCAGCTCTGTGAAGCCTACGTCATAAAATTTTAAGAAGTAAATCAGCTCTGTGAAGCCTACGTCATAAAATATTAAGAAGTAAATCGGCTCTATGAAGCCTACGTCACAAAATATTAAGAAGTAAATCAGCTCTATAAAGCCTACGTCACAAAATATTAAGAAGTAAATCAGCTCTGTGAAGCCTACGTCACAAACTAAGAAGTAAATCAGCTCTGTGAAGCCTACGTCACAAAATATTAAGAAGTAAATCAGCTCTGTGAAGCCTACGTCATAAAATTTTAAGAAGTAAATCAGCTCTGTGAAGCCTACGTCATAAAATATTAAGAAGTAAATCGGCTCTATGAAGCCTACGTCACAAAATATTAAGAAGTAAATCAGCTCTATAAAGCCTACGTCACAAAATATTAAGAAGTAAATCAGCTCTGTGAAGCCTACGTCATAAAATATTAAGAAGTATTTCAGCTCTGTGAAGCCTACGTCATAAAATATTAAGAAGTAAATCAGCTCTGTGAAGCCTACGTCACAAAATATTAAGAAGTAAATCAGCTCTATGAAGCCTACGTCACGAAATATTAAGAAGTAAATCAGCTCTATGAAGCCTACGTCACGAAATATTAAGAAGTAAATCAGCTCTGTCAAGCCTACGTCATAAAATATTAAGAAGTATTTCAGCTCTGTCAAGCCTACATCACAAAATATTAAGAAGTAAATCAGCTCTATGAAGCCTACGTCATGAAATATTAAGAAGTAAATCAGCTCTATGAAGCCTACGTCATGAAATATTAAGAAGTAAATCAGCTCTATGAAGCCTACGTCACAAAATATTAAGAAGTAAATCAGCTCTGTCAAGCCTACGTCATAAAATATTAAGAAGTATTTCAGCTCTGTCAAGCCTACATCACAAAATATTAAGAAGTAAATCAGCTCTATGAAGCCTACGTCATGAAATATTAAGAAGTAAATCAGCTCTATGAAGCCTACGTCATAAAATATTAAGAAGTAAATCAGCTCTGTGAAGCCTACGTCATGAAATATTAAGAAGTAAATCAGCTCTATGAAGCCTACGTCACAAAATATTAAGAAGTAAATCAGCTCTGTGAAGCCTACGTCACAAAATATTAAGAAGTAAATCAGCTCTATGAAGCCTACGTCACAAAATATTAAGAAGTAAATCAGCTCTATAAAGCCTACGTCACAACAGTGCAACAGCTAGTACAGAATGTTGGTGTTTACACCTGAAAGTTACTCGGCGGTCATCATCACTCCGCCTTTTGTAAATAATGGCGGTTTCGCGCCAATAACGAGGACAACAAAGAAGCAGCACAGCAGGTGGTGACTGTCAGCAAAGAATTATTATTATTATTTTTTTAATTCCAGTGTCCGCAAATATTTTACTAGTAAATGACTAAATTTAAAGACATTAATCAGTGCAGTAGTTTACAGAAATCCAGTGTGAAGCTTGTCTTTGGACATTCGAGCTGCGGTTTGCTGCTAGCTGTCCTACTTCACTCACCATTTTACATAAATCCCCAGCGTTAGCTAGCAAACTGAGTTTATTCAGCTTACGGGTGAATACTGAGCACTGAAGCGGCTCATAACAGCAACAAGAAAACGAGCTTGGAAAATGATGGTCACCAGTTCGCTAACGAAAAGAAGTAAAATTCCCATAATTTTTCAATGCAGATTTTTTCCAATTTTCATCCCATAAATTTCAACTTTAATACTGTCTGCTTTTTGCTGTTTTTTTCCCTAGAAAATCTAGGTAGAAAATCCCTGCTAATATCCGAGTGCGAGATAAATATATAATAAAATAATGCGAAAAAATAATAACTAAAAACAGAAACTCACCTCGCTTAATTACGTGCATATTGATTTATGCTAGCTTAAAAAAATCAGCTAAGAAATATGTTTTTTTTGTTGTTGTTGTTGTTTTTTTTTTTGGTTTTAATCAAACGTGAGCTCGGATGAGCTGCTGCAACACACTACCGCGAAAACGCGCCAAGTCCATCAAGCAAAAGACCAATTCTCCTTCCGTTTTGAGACCGAATCTTTGGGTACGTCTTCCGGTTCATGGTGCAGTTATCTTTTTATCGGTGTAATATTTTTTGTCTGTGAGTTGGGGTTGAGTATACATTATATCAATTATAATTGGATAATAAATGTGATAATAAAAATATAATAATATATATGTGTATGCAATAGTATACCCTACTGCATGCAGTACCGCGCCACGCCGTGTGTGTCTCTGCAGCCCGGATGCAGCTCCGAGGACGCGGACCAGCTGCAGATGGGTGAGAGGCTGCTGCTAACCATCACCCTAACCACCCCTCTGCTCATATTCACCCACTTGCAGTGTACCCTCAGTCCACTCTAATTGTTTTTTTTGTTTTTTTGCCCCATTCTGTGTAAACTCTAGAGACTGTTGTGTTTAAATTCCCAGGAGATCAGCAGTTTGTGAAATGGGTCATTCCTACTATCCTACTATCCTACATCTATTCCTATACTAGTGGTAACTTTCCATGAAAAAATGCCAAATTTTCCCTCAGGTGAATCTTTCTTGACCATAAATATGGAAATTGCCTTTGTTTTGTGTTTAGATTGAAGTAGGCTTTGGTGTTTTTAGTTGTAGCATGAGCATCCAATACAGTTCTTCCCTCATTCTTCACTGCAATTTTTGCTAGGCATTTGCTGCATGTAGCCAAATACATGTCTCCCGTGGTTGGCTTAAGCCAGTCGATATATTTTTCATTTTTTAGCCAATGATTGTTAAATGAAGTAAAACATTTGCACTTCTCCTTGACAGGTCTAGTACTCCCACCATGCAGATACAGGCCAGCAGCTTTGGGTGATGTTCACATCAATCATCAGAATGTGGTAAAATTGTGGTAAAAATCTCAGTGATTTTGACTGTGGCATGATTGTTGGTGCCAAACAGGCTGGTTTGGGTATTTCTATAATTGCTGATCTCCTGGGATTTTCACATAGAACAGTCTCTAGAGTTTACTCAGAATGGTGCAATAAAGAAAGAACATCCAGTGAGTGGCAGTTCTGTGCACGAAAATGCCTTGTTGATGAGATAGGTCAAAGGAGAATGGCCAGACTGGTTTGAGCTTACAGAAGGGCTACAGAAAAGCATCACAGAATGCAAAACACGTCGAACCTTGAGGCGGATGAGATACAACAGCAGAGGACCATGTCGGGTTCCACTTCTGTGAGCCAAGAACAGAAAGCTGAGGCTGCAGTGGGCACAGGCTCACCAAAACTGGACAGATGAAGACTGGAAAAATGCAGCCTGGTCTCATTAATCTTGATTTCTGCTAAGCCACACGGATGGTAGGGTCAGAATTGTCATGCAGCGAGCCACCATTGTTTGGAAGACCATAGCAGAAGGCAAATAGCTCTGGAAACAGCTAAACAAGGTTTCTACTACTTAGGAAAATGTGAGCTGTCCAATGTGCACACAAAGAGTGCTGGAAAACAATCGTAAACCACTACTAGAGAACTCTTTGAATTGAAGTTGAAGTCAAATCATGTTCCCCATTTTATCACACCTTTTGTGACGGCGGGCTGGCAGCCCATGTGCTAACGACTCAGGGCGTACCTCACACAACTGCTGGCAGGGTGCTGAAAGGACAGCGCCACTTCAGCATCCCCCACACTTTCTATGGTCAGTACAGGATGTTGCACTTCTCTTCACATGGTTTGCAAAGGAAAAGCCAGGTATAGGAGCTGTTGCCTCAGCAATCTATCTTTCTTAACCTCCAAGGACCAAATTGGTTTATTTAAATAAAAAATGTGACATAACCAAATCCTCAAACCCCACTTCACCCAACCTAACTTAACCTCACCCCACCCCACTAAACCTGCCCACTCTCAACCCACCTGTCGAGCCCACCAATCACCACTTAATAAACAAATAATCAAACATACAAACAAATAAAAAGCTGCCAGGTAGAGCATAGAAAAACATTGAGGTTATTTGGAATGTCAAGGGCAGTGATCTTAGAAAACCAGTGAGGAAAGGTTCCCAAGTCTGAAAAAAAGAGACTGTTGCATGTGAAATCCCAGGAGATCAGCGGTTTTTGAAATCCTCAAACCAGTCCGTCTGCACCAACAATGATGCCTCGGCCAAAGTCACAAAAACACATTTCTTTCACATTCTGATGTTTGTGAACATTAACATGAAGCTCTTGTCCTGTATCTACAATGATTTAATGCATTGTGCTGCTGCTTCATGATTGGCTGCTTGAATAATTACATGGGTACAGGTGTTTCTATTACAGTGGCCAGGGACTGTCTGTGTGTTATGTTAACCACCCACAAAAAAAGCATTTAAACGTTTCAGCTGAAACTGTCATAAGATACTTCAGGAGGGTTTCAAATCTGAAATCCCTCTCCTTAGACACGCCTCTGTCTCAGACTCTGATTAGTTATTTCTGCACTATACACTAAACCAGTTCATTAAACAATAGATAACAATGTCCTCTTTTTATTTGGATTTGACGTCATGTCTGTAACAGCTCTTCCTCTTTTTGTTTTGACTTCATATTTTAGTGTCTGTTTATAATAAGAAGTTCCTCCCATGAGCCACCGAGCCACTGTGGCCACACCCACTGAGTTCTCTAAAGCCACCCTTCTCAAAGTGGAGTCGGAGGAACCCTGGGTGTCCATGATTTTTTTTTTTAATTACAGCAGTGGAAATCACAACTGACCATTACTGAAGTTATTATATTTATTACTTTGTTCTTAATGCCTATTTGAATGGTTGCTTAAACTGAATGGGTTTAATCCAAACTCAATAACCCAAAAACAAGGCTTATAAATATTGCCAGCTTGGACCTAATGTGTTCGGTCAGTGGAAGGTTTAGGAATAAAAAGTGCTATGTCTCAATCTCTCAAGTGCTATAACTAAACTATAATATTGCTGTAGCCATATTATTGTACACATGTAAATAATGAATCTAGCATTAAAATTGTATTAAATCGTATGAATATAGAACCAAATAAAGCATGTCATAAAATAATATTACTGTCACAACTGTGTTAGATAACATTAATAGTATTAATGCAAAGGAAAACATTTACATTTTTGAAACTTTTTGTGTTTTTCAAGCATAAAACAAGGCTATATTCATCATTAGTGCTCTCTCATGGCCTATTATGGTACATTATATACTACCAAAGAATAAATTTCCTGCCTTTGCAGCGTGTGGTTTCCTGTTGAAATGAGAGCAAGAGAGCTTTTGACACATCAGACCAGTAGACAGATAACGTATAAGGATGTTACGTTTTGGGTTTGATGACTGTGGGGAAAGAATGATCAAGCATATATGGGTTGTTTGTATTTATTTATTTTAAAAAGTTATTTAAATTTATTTAAAAATGTAAAACTTAAAAAAAAATTCTTAAAAACTTGTAACAAATAAGAGGTTTGAAACTAGTAACAATTTTTTTTGAAAGACAATTTGGAAATGCCAGTCAGCCTACAGTGCATGTCTTTGGGCAGGGGGAGGAAACTGGGCTTCCTGGAGGAAACCCCGAGGCATAGGGAGAGCATGCAGGCTCCACACACACAGGGTGGAGGTGGGATTTCAGCCCCTGAGCCTGGAGCTGAGGGGCAGGAGTGCGGGCCACTGAGCCACCACTAAGCTTCCCCTCGGAAAAATATAATCATTTACCTTTTTTTTGAAACTGTTGAAACTGAAATTTTTTTTTTGAAACTGGCAGTGAATTATGTTTTAATACTTGTAACAAATGACATTTTTGACGTTTCTAACAAGCATTTTTAAGACTAATAATAAATTAAAACTGGCAACAAATTACACAAACAAACAAATGACTGAATGAAGAGTGACGCTGCCCTGAGCTTCCTGGTGGCTCACTGAAAGCTGACAGAGAGAGAGAGAGAGAGAGAGAGAGAGACAGTCAGAGAGAGAGAGAGAGAGAGAGAGAGAGAGAGTGTGTGTGTGTGTGTGTGAGAGAGAGAGAGAGAGAGAGAGAGACAGTCAGAGAGAGAGAGAGAGAGAGAGAGTGTGTGTGTGTGTGTGTGTGAGAGAGAGAGAGAGAGAGAGAGAGACAGTCAGAGAGAGAGAGAGAGAGAGTGTGTGTGTGTGTGTGTGTGTGTGAGAGAGAGAGAGAGAGAGACAGTCAGAGAGAGAGAGAGAGTGTGTGTGTGTGTGTGTGTGTGTGTGTGAGAGAGAGAGAGAGAGAGAGAGACAGTCAGAGAGAGAGAGAGAGAGTGTGTGTGTGTGTGTGTGTGTGTGAGAGAGAGAGAGAGAGAGAGACAGTCAGAGAGAGAGAGAGAGAGAGAGAGTGTGTGTGTGTGTGTGTGTGAGAGAGAGAGAGAGAGAGACAGTCAGAGAGAGAGAGAGTGTGTGTGTGTGTGTGTGTGTGTGAGAGAGAGAGAGAGAGAGAGAGAGAGAGAGACAGTCAGAGAGAGAGAGAGAGAGAGAGAGAGAGTGTGTGTGTGTGTGTGTAAGAGAGAGAGAGAGAGACAGTCAGAGAGAGAGAGAGAGAGAGAGTGTGTGTGTGTGTGTGTGTGTGTGTGTGTGAGAGAGAGAGAGAGAGACAGTCAGAGAGAGAGAGAGAGAGAGAGAGAGAGCGAGCGCGAGCACATCAGGAGGCGTGGCTTTCAGAAACCTGTTGGAGGTGAGTCTTATTCCTGTTTGCTCAGCTCCCCGCGGACAACATGGCGAACTGAACGCTCCGCACCTGCGCTTTTCTCAGCTCTGTCTTTTCACTTGGACTCACTTGTAGCCTAATGTACAGTTCCTAATTAAGAATCAAACCGATTCGAGTCGATTTCCGGCGTGTGTTTTGAGGTTGGACCGGAGTATCGATGAAACCCTTGGCGGAACCATGTAACGAGCATCAGAAGAGAAGCGGTGAGAAGAGCCCCGGGGAGATGATGGCGAGTGAAGCGGTACCTGCTGGAAGCGCAGGAGAGGTGGGTGCGGGGGGAGGAAGGAGAACCACGGCCGGATTAACACGACTTCAACCATATATACACACATATTTCTATAGTATTATTTTATTAGTCTTAGTTTAAATGAGATATAAAGACACAGGTAAGCGATAAGCTCTCCTTGTCTAGCTGGTTGAGGAAGAAACGCAACTTGTTTGGCTTCATTTTTATGAAGTAACTCTACAATACAAAGCGCAAAATAGCAGCCTGTGGCTACTGGCGTGATAGCAGGGTGCTAATAGTTCCGGTTACCAGCATAAAAGAAGTTAAATTTAAGTTACAAAACTAGAATAAACATTAAGTTAGGGTTCTGGTCTTTGTGACAATTCAGTATCTGAAAGAATAGAATTGTCTGTTTTTGTTTTTAATGGCAGTTTTTGAAAAAGCCAGCTACAGGTGTTTTGTTTTTGTGGCTGTTGTTGATGCTACAGCAGGTTTAGACTCCACACACACACGCACACACACACACACACACACTGCATTGCGTCCAGTCTAGTTCATGTCATGTTTCTCAAAATGGGCTCCAGAGACACTCAGGAGTTTCTGTTGTTCAGTCTTTTGACATTATGCCATTTTTGTCAAGGTTGTTATAGTTATTAATTCATGAATATACTACTTATGACGTCAGTTGACCAGGCAATTCAATTTGAATGCATTCAAAATGAACCCACATTGTGTTTCTTACAGGAAGTTATTTATTTTCTAATCTAAACCTCAGTAACATGAACTTAAATGTTCAAATTATTCGGTTATTTGTGTTAAAGCATATTACTCAGTAACTACTATGAATTGTGTAGTAACTACAGTGAAACTAATAGTAAATGCATGTTGTTCTAAGAGTAGAGTGAGTAGTGTAAGTCTGTAGCCACTGATGCATGCTGGGAGTTTAAGGTGCTAAATCAAGCCGAAAAAATGTCAACTTGAATTTAACTACAGTTTTAATGAAGCTGGGAAAAGTGCTGTTTATATGACAAAAACATTAAAATATGTTAACACATTGAAACAGGTTGGAGCCTGAGTGAGAGTTTGTGAATAAAAGAGCTCTCATGGTTCTAATAAATAAATACAACAGCACAATACCGACAGCAATACCGATACCAAGCCTTGAGTTTTGGCCGATACTGAACCGTTATTGGTTTTAACCACGCTTTGCAGTGAATGATTTTAAATTGATGCACAGTACTAAAACTGCTCAAACACTATTACCCAACAGAAACATATACACAGCCATCAACATGCCTTACAAAACACTGCGTTTTTATTTATCCAGAACAAATTCCACAAAGCCGACATGATTCCCACACATGGCTTGCTAAATAGCTGACTAACTCACTAGTGTTATGGTAACTTAGGTGATTACTGTTATTATTCTGTAACATACTTTACATTGCTTCATGTTTTATTGCAATACAAGCAATTAGATTATACTGGATATAACACGTCCCAGAGGCACGACCGGATCCAGGCTGGGTGAAACCAAAAAGGATGAGTAGGCTTATTTGATCAAAGGCTCATCAATATAAGGCTCATCAATATAATCATAAACAATCTGTGAGTTTTTAAAACTGAAAGATGTTCTCTGCTAGAAAGTGGCAAATGACATTTTTGAAACTGGTAATAAATTATTAACACTTGTAACAAATTACATTTTTGACATTTCTAACAAAAAAACTACATTTTGAATCTGGTAACAAATTAGGTTTTTGAAACTTGTAATGAATTACTTTTTTTTGGCTATAAAAAGATCTGAACAACCCTACTCTAGAGCTTGTTTTAACTCCATTGTTTCAACAAAATGTTAATGTATGCAAAGCAGTTACTTCATGACGGTGGATTTCTCCACCTTCCACCTTTTAGCACTTTCTTCAACATTTCAGTAAATCACATGCCAACTTAAATTTTTTTTCAAACATCCCGTCTGCTTTCAAATGAGGGATATGCGTGATTAAGCTGAAGCTCTCTGACTTGTTTCCTCTTGCGAGACATTGTATACAAAACTACATGTCTCACTGGTTCCCTGGCAACCAGAGTTACTTCCCTTTCATTACAATACTCAGCGCAGCACTGATGACTTCACCATTCCCGCCCAGATAGTTTGCTAATGTCAAGGGCAACACCCTGTTCACGCAAACGCAAAAGGCATTTCAAGCTGTCAGGAATAAGAGTGCACTTCTAATATCTAGGGTGGTGATCAAATGACCTTTTTGCATAACATCCAAGCATATTTGTTAATCGTATTGTTATTGATACATAATTATGGTTCAGTCATGTAAGTTCTGCATATTGATTGAACTGCTGCAATTAGTACAGAGATTAAATTCTTAAGTTCCTCAATTCCTCAGAACTCAGTCCAGCTATTTCAGCCTTCCAATAAATAATTAAATAATTGTAGCATCAGTGTACTTTGGTGTACTGATAACCAGAGCAATGCTTCTTAAAATAAACCAAAGCTGATTCATGCACAACTAGTAGATGGAAAGAAGTGTTTGAAAACCAATACAGAAGTCTGACTGGTTTCTATTTTCTCTCCTTGATAGGGTCAGACCCAGATGAATGGGTTCTCTGTGCCTCACAGTGTGATCAGTCCTGTTTCACAGTCCCACACTGCATCTAGCCCATCCTCGCCTGACCATCAACCACCGGCCAACCTTCCCAGAGGGCAGTGGGGCGGCAAGTATGAGTTTCTGCTCTCCTGCATCGGCTACTGCGTTGGCCTGGGAAACGTCTGGAGATTCCCTTACCTTTGCTACCGGAATGGTGGAGGTGAGCTGTGGCCTGCAGGGCTGAAATTGCATCTGAACATTTTTTAAAGTACAAAATACAGCAGCGCTCAGTCATTAGCAGTGTTTAAGGTATTATCCGATCATTCTACCATTGTACCTTTTACTGGAAGTCAAGAAAGCAGCCCGGAAATTTTGCTGCTACGCCCACAACACTGCAATAATTTTCCCTGTCATGTTACAGAGCTCATAAAACAGGTTCCCAGTAAGATGATAATTAAACTCTGGAATTGGGAAGTGGTTTGTGAAATTGACATGGACAGTATTGCACTGTAGAAAACACTAACACATGATGTTCGAAAATGATTACTATAAAACAATAACTTCTGTCTGGACCCTAGTTTGTGATTTTGTGATATGACTCTGCTATGATTTGAGGCATCTGTACACTTAAAGGAATACTCCAGTGATTAATCTTTATCTATTACATCTGTAGCGTATATATGTGATTACCACAAACAGGGATTTCAACACATTTCACTTTACTGAGAAAGAAAAAACAGAAAACCATTCACTAAGAACTCACTTATAGTTTAAGACTTAAACAATACATGTTTAAAATGTGGAACTACCTAACAAAGCTGTACTTATGTAATTTTAGACATCAGTGGAGCAATATAGTTAAAAGTCATTCTGGTTAGTTACACATTCCCAAAGATTTCATTAAACCACCAGGCTGCAACTGGGGCATGTCTGTGTTCATGTGTGTATGATGAATTATACAGGGTTTAGCTCCATTTACAGATAACTCATAAAATCTTTCTACACAAATACACATTTTGGATAAATATCTATTGACGAAATTCAGTGACTGCCTTTAGATCCAGCAACTGCCCTTAGGTGGGTTTTCTGTTCTTTTTTTTCAGTACAAGGAAATGTGTTGAGATTGCTGTTTGTGAGATTTACATATAAGCTACAGACTTGGTAGACAGATTTAGTTGGAAAACCCTGCACTATTACTTTAATATCTCAGTGCTGAATCCAGCCAATGCCAGATCTGATACTGAAGTAACACAATGACAGTTTATGTCCATAAGCAGTAATCAAAGCTGCAGTCATCTGCGTGCTCTCACACGCGTGTGTGTCCAGTCGCAGCCAAGGTCGTTTGTTAGGTCTCTTGTCCTTTGAGAAAGAACTTGGACAGTCTTCAATTCCTCTTGGGTGTGTCCTGCACGAGAGTCTGGCAGATGTAATGGAAATGCCTACTGGTTAGAACGCTGTTTGTTCAATGTTTTCATTAACTCGTTTTATTTGCATGGGTGTTTCAATTTCAAATTAAGGCTATATAAATGGAATACCGAAATGAACCTAACTGGATAAAATGCTTATGCACACTTAAAGTTTCACGATAAGTGTATGATAAACACAGAAATACTGAATCAGCAAAAATGTGATTATAATGCCTGTTTGTGTTATTATGATTATATTCCCCTAACGCCAGAAGGTATGGGAATGTAAACTACTGCTCTAAGAGGGAAATTATAACAAGTATTTTTTTCCTACTTAAAATGAAATTTGTTCCATCAAAAAAGTAGCTTTCATTCAGAATTTAGAAGAAGCATTGAGGAGCTCGGCCTATTTGGGAACTTTAAGAAAAGAATCCGGGGTGAAGCTCCATCATGAAGCTGATGCAAAGCTGGTGCAAAGTTTCATCATTGTCAATGTAATCATCAATGTAAAAGAAATAGTTTTGATTGGTCTCACTGTATAATTCAATATACTGTCTGATATTTCATTTCACTCTTAATGTATTGATTATTACTTAAATACAGTAGAAGACAGCTTCTATGAGCAGGGGTGTCCAAACTTTAGACTGACAGACAGATTTTCCAGGCCTGACAGAGGGATAAGGATGAGCAGTGTAGCAGAAGCCCTGTCACAAAAACAGCACATCATGAATCACAGCAACACTAACAGGCTATACTAAACTAGACTATTGCAATAGTGCTGTTTTATTTTGGAAAATAAAAGTAGTTTTAAAGTAGACTGTAATCCCTCACAGAGACTTTGGGTAGTCTGTTGAAATGAGGACAAACAGCAATATTTATTTATATTCAGTTCTGCAGTTGAATCCGTTTGTAATGTAGAATTAAATTCTTCCCTCTGAGAATACACTATGATGAAGCATATCTGCACAGAAACATCAGTATTGGGTTTTGAATTTGCAGATAGTGGTTCCAGGGATGAACAATTATAAATTCATTATCTAGCCCAAGTAAAGCTCTGGTGCAATTTCCCACTCTCATGTTTTGGTTGCCTGGAAACCTAAAAAGTGATAGTTAATTTAATATAATAGTGTATGGTGAGCTAGTTAGCTAGTGAAGTGAATTAAAACAGAATAATGAAAACAAACGAGTTTATGATGAGAGGAGGGGATGACTGTGTAGCTATAGTCCTTATTCTCTCCCGATAAGGTTTTTGCGAGCTTGTTAAAAAGTTGTCATTGGCAAATGTTTTGGCGATGAGCTGCAAGGTCCTCTCTTTGTATTCCAGGTAAAAATATTTGAGTCTGGTTAGTGCCATTAACTTCAAAGTGACAAGTTGTGCTAGTAGGAGTGTTACATACTGGCTTTACACTGCAGTATGTTTGTTCTGCTTTGTCAGTGTTTCCACATCCCTGCATGTTCCTGATTCCTGAGTCTGCCTTCTGTACATGTGTAAAAACATTCTGCTGTCAGCGTGATGTGTGTAGTGCAGCAAGAGGCAGCGGGTGCTGTAGTTACAGCATTCAGGTGCTTCACACCACTTTGTATTACGTGTAAACATACACCCCAAATTAAAAGGTTTCTTTTTCCTTCCTCTGGCTGTTGAACCTACTTGTCTACTGGGCAGCTATGAATAAAAATCTGATAGTTGAGGCAAAAAATCTTGTCTTGGGTGCCTGGGCTACTGATTTGTCCACCCCTGGCTTCATTTAACAGTGTAGGAATTATGGAACGTTTTCCAGCTACACTATAATCCAAAAGTTGCTTTATGCAAATGATTATACAAGTAAAGAGAGTATTTTTTGTGCTGCTACAGGTGTGTTTCTCATCCCTTACTTCATCATGCTCTTCTTCACGGGCATGCCCCTCTTCCTCATGGAGCTCAGCCTGGGTCAGTATGGAGCCGCAGGCCCCATCACTGTCTGGAAGTGCTGCCCGCTGCTCAAAGGTACCGGCACACTCGAGTGCAGTTCACCCATTCACTTGAATTTGTGGCTTATTTTGGATATTAATATATATATAATATGTATAATATATACATTAATATTTCATATTCCATCTGAAGTGTTCTGGAATAAAAGCATCCTCCAGTTTCAAGCTATGAATAATTTGTATAACTGCTTAATTACAGAGTCATAAAGTGTGTTGACATGTGCACTATTAACGTGATCATTAATGGATTTTTTTTTCCACTTATTACTCGTGCAGTGTTTACACAGTCTTTCATTAGACAATAACAGTTATCAGGATTTCATTGCATATCCCATTAATCTGGTGTCTTTATTTTTCTACATCTGCACATATGAACTAACATAACCAGATAGAGAGGGTTTATTGGAAAAGAAATCCAGTTTTGGATTAATCAGAGTTTTGAATTTTTTTACATGGAATCATACTCAAAATCATCTGAGTTGAAAAGAAACTTTTAAAAGAATAAGCTAAAGTCAAAGTTCATGTGTTTCTCCAGGGATTGGTATCGGGATGCTGTGTGTGTCCACACTGGTGTGTCTCTACTACAATGTCATCATTGCTTGGACGTTTTATTACCTGGGAAGTTCTTTCCAGAGCCCGCTACCATGGTCCTGTAATGCTATTGCTAATGCTGCGCTGTGTAGGGTGAGTGTAATATATCTGTGATCTAAACATTGTAGAATTCTCTTTTGTTATAAACTGCTTAAACAAACGGAGGATATAACGAGACTGTACTTATATTTATTCATTATTACTCTACTGTCTGTTTGTGATCCACAGAACAGCACCAATGTCACACATTCCCTTAGTGCACCTGAGGTCTTCTGGAAGTAAGGATTCCTAACAACATTTTCTATCTCTTTGTAGTTACAGAATCATTCACAGTAGTTATTATTGGAAAGTAATATGCTTTCAGGTGAACTGAACAATTAGATCGAATGGATTTCATTAGTGTTGATTTTTTATATTCCTTTCAAATTGTTTTTTAAAGAGAAATTTTAGTATTAGTAATATGAGTTGTATGAATAGTTGCGGGGCCTTTTATTTTATTTAGGTTAGTTTCAGAGGCTATATTGCTACTTTTTAATTTTTGTTATAATAATAAACATACCTTGTAGAACAACTGATATTTAACATGTCAACGTGTCATGTCATTCTGGTTCAAAAAAACTCACTTTAAATATGTTAATAAACGATCCATTAATATCCTAAGATAGTTTATACTATGCACATAATAAGTGTTAATGTAATGTCTATCTGTGCTTAAAGAAATATACAGCAAACACGTTTTTGTTCACTTCTGTTGCCGTAGAAACACAGATGTACTTCGCTAAAAATAACAAAACATAGCTGACAATAGTGGTGGTTAAATGTTTTTTAAACTTGAGGTCATTGTATGTGTGTGTGTAACTCTCTCTCTCTCGCTCGCTCTCACTCTCTCTCTCTCTCACTCTCTCTCTCTCAGTGAACGTGTCCTGGGTGTGGTCAACAGTCAGGGCTTGGATGACCCCGGGCCGGTGAGGTGGCCACTTGCTCTGTGTTTGCTTGCCGCCTGGATCATCATTTTCCTCTGCATGCTGAAAGGCATTCACAGCTCTGGCAAGGTAACATGAGTCTGATCCACTGAGACTGATTCACACAGTCTGATGCACACCGTGTCGTCCACTTAGTCTAACCCACGCATTTCAACCCACTCTGTCTGATCCACTCATTCTGATCCACTCAGTCCAACCCACTTAGTCTAACCCTCTCAGTCTGATCCACTCAGTCCAACCCACTTAGTCTAACCCTCTCATTCTGATCCGCTTAGTGTCTCTCACTCAGTCTGATCCACTCAGTGTGATCCACTCAGTCTGATCCACTCAGTCCAACCCACTTAGTCTAACCCTCTCAGTCTGATCCGCTTAGTGTCTCTGACTCAGTCTGGTCCACTTTGTCAGACGCTCGGCATCAGAATCTAAGCACAGTATCAGCAAATATACATGTTTCTTGACTTTAATCCATTTATTTAGGCTGAGATTGTGTGGTGTGTCTGGCACACACGTCCCTTTGATTTAGCTCTCTCAGAACCTGTTGTATTATGCACAAGTTGCATTAGTGATCTTTTTTTTTTCGTTTTAGTGCACATATGACAGTATTATGTCTGTACAGCTCCAGATATGATATATGGCATTTGCTGTATTGAGATGGAATGCCAGCAGATTTAATCTTGTATAACATCACTCAGTTACGTATTTCATAGTTTAACTGTATCACGGGTTGTGTCAGTATCCAAATACAGATACAGATTTGTTGTTACACACACAAAGCTTATTGCAGTGTGTTAGCAGTTGCAGCACTTCTTACATTTTAACTGTACACATTGCTCAGGTAATTACTGTTCCTCCTGTCCAGGTGGTGTATGTGACGGCCACGTTCCCCTACTTTGTGCTGATCGTTCTGATCATCAGAGGGGCCACTTTAGAAGGCTCAATCCAAGGTGTAGCCTTTTATCTCACTCCAGTCTGGGAGCGGCTGGCTAACGCACAGGTACTAGCAACAGTACTAGCCTTGTGAGCCTTATATCTCGCAAATAGATAATGTTAGTCTGAAAATCTCATTTATTGTGATATTATGGGTTTGTGTAGGTGTGGAATGATGCAGCCTCACAGATCTTCTACTCACTAGGCATTGGAGTAGGAGGCCTCCTTTCTATGGCTTCCTACAATAAATTTGACAATAATGTCATCAGGTTAGTCCACTATTGGGTATAAACTTCATTGTTTCATTGTTTTTCTTGGCAAATTTAGTGATTAAATCCTAATTCCTTTCCCAGGGACACCCTAGTCATCACCATAGGCAACTGTGCCACCAGCTTCTTTGCAGGCTTTGCTATTTTTTCCATCCTGGGTCACATGGCCTGGAGGAAGGGCGTGCCTGTGGAACAAGTTGCAGATTCAGGTAACTCAGTTCAGTGTGTTTTTTTCCACACGTCAGCAGACACTCCCCATTCTTCCACACTCTGCTTTTGTGATGTGGCTCAACTGAAACCTGACATATTGAATTCCAAGAAAAACAAGCTAACTGATCCTGGGTTAAACATCTCAGTGATTATGTGTTTGATCTTCTTTCAGGTCCAGGCTTGGCATTTGTAGCTTATCCAGAAGCCCTAGCTCTTCTGCCTGGTTCAGTTTTCTGGGCCATTCTGTTTTTCCTCATGCTCTTTATGCTAGGAGTGGACACACTGGTAATACCCCTTTATTTATCTTTCTTCAGTTTTATATAGTTTGGTTAAAATGTTTACTTGTCCTAAATGTAGTCAATGAGCCAAAATAACTTTACTTCTAAGGTTAATATAACTTACAAGTAACGGAGGTCTAGGTCACCCTATGTATAGTAATATGACCTAGTAATAATAGTTATATACTGTATATGGTTTATGTTAATCAGATATGGTGCGACTTACTTTTATTTATAAACATGAACACAATTCACTGTGTAGTTAAGCACTGTAATATTATGGCTGTTGTCTTGGGCAACAGAAATCACTTTCTTTAGTGTAATATGGTCTCATTCCACTCATAATATATTTTCACTTCAGACTTAAATATGTAAATACTACAAATGCCACAAACAACACTTAGGGTTTCACTTTTCAGTTTTGACCATAAACCTTACCCTGTTTTGCCCAAGGACTTTCCCATTACCGGTTTGACAAACCACATGAAAGCACAGCATTCCAGTCAATACACAGATCATGTAAATTAGATTTTAAAATATTGGTTTACTGTCAGCTCAGTTTTGTAAAGTAATGTCCAATTTAAAAGACTGATTTGTTAATACATAAGTGCTTTTAACATTACCTTTTAATTGTATTAATGAAGTATTAAAGCTTAATTAAAGCTTATAAGTAATTCCTCTCAATTTTTGAAAGCATAACAAGAAAAAGAAGTTTGTACATTATATGTAATTGTACAATAAATTAATTAATTATTACTAATTTTTAAAAAAATCCAATATTTGTTTTATCACTCCAGAGTGCCCTGGATTTTGGTTTCCAGAGGTTTTCATTTCAAGAATCACAGCTATTTTGCTAAATAATTTCTTTAAAACTGTATTTTGGAATAGCTTTTCGTTGAGACAGAGATAATTGTCAGCAAACATATTGTGGCTGATTGACTTCATATTTAAGTGGACAACTAAGCAAATAAAATTTTTGCTGAACTGCTTCATTCTGTTTTTCAAAAGGGATACACTTTAAAGGTTCCCTCAAAGCAACAGACTGAAGCTTTTACGATGACTATACAGCAATTGCCAAGAAGATGTTTTAAAACAACGATATTACAACATTGTTCTTAGAACACACGTTTGTTAAGCACTGTGGCTTGCTTCAGTTATACACCACGTAGTGATGTAACTTCCTGATGAGCTGATGAGAATAGAACAACAGTTAATTTCTCTCTCTCTCTCTCTCTAGTTTGGTAATATGGAAGGCATTACCACAGCAGTACTGGATGAGTTTCCTCAGCTCAGAGCCAATATGAAGCAGAAGACCATTTTCTTGGCCCTGCTCTGCTTCGGCTTCTACCTGATGGGCCTGTTACTGGTCACTGATGTGAGTGATAACTAGCTCTCCTTAATTAATAAGGCGACATACATGGAAACTGCTGTTAAACTGCTGCTGCATGTGAGCATGTTTGCTATTAACTCCTGTGCATTTCTCCTTAACAGGGAGGAATTTACTGGTTCACCCTCATAGACTCATTCAGCACCAGTTTTGGTCTCATCATCATCACTCTGTTCATGTGCCTGGGCATCTCATTCTTCTATGGTGCGCCTCCCACCACTCTTCCTCCATCTCACACTTACACCACTGTAGTAACACTTGTCCATTAACACTTGCTGTGTTTGCCTGACTTTAATTACAAGTCACATCAATGTACCAAGCATTCATATTTTCACAATTGCTAACAAGCGTTAGTCTCTACCAAGCTGACTTTTTGTCTTACATTATAGCAGCTGTAAACCCCTCACTGTCTTTTGATGTTGCAGCTTGTAAAATGCAGCTTGTTACCAAGAAACCACTAACTACTGTAATAAGAACACTAACACATATATCAGTTAGCATATGTGGATGGGCACCAATGGAGCAAAATTGGCCATGCGCTCTTGGTGGAAGGAATGGCCTACTTTCTCTCCCCTGTCAATCACAGCGACACTAGCCAATCATGGGCGTCTGTGAGCTCATGGATGCGGAAGAGGGTAGATAGCGCTTTCCTCTGAGAGTGTTACGCTGCCCTGTGACGTAGCATGGACAGCAGTTCAAAAAGATGTGGATGGCTGGCTTCACATATCTCAGAAGATACATGTCTTAGCCTTCTCCCCGAATGGTAGCTGTTGTATAATAGGAAACAGCCGGGAGGTGGGTGGAAATTGGCAGGTGACCAAATTAGGGAGAAAAATGACAGGAAATGTTCAGTTATGCTAAAGGAAAAATGTATAATACAGTATACAGTGCAGTGTTGTTGTTTATGTAGCAGCACTTGGTGCAGATGAACAAAAAAAAATTATATAATCTGGAAAATATGGTACTCCATAAGTTTTAACATTTAGCAGATTTTAGGAATATAGAGTCAGAATTCCTCCGCAGATTCCTCATGTCATTATCAATGTGTGCATGACAGTGTTCCCTTTCTCTGCCATGTCTTCATTCTTTAAGTTGTAGAACCAAGTGACAAGGTGACAAGTGACGAGCGTGTAAACGGGTATTTTGCATGTGATTTGTTTAACTCAGGTGTGAACCAGTTCTGCCAGGACATAGTGGACATGATCTGTCCCTGCCCGTCTTGGTGCATCAAACTGCTGCTCTACTTCAAAGCATGCTGGGTATTCTGCACACCCTTCCTGTTACTGGTGAGTATGTGTTTGTGTTTGTGTATCACAGTCAGATACTGCATGTTTGTTGAGTATTGTGGCGTTACATTAGTTTTAATCACAGGTCTGTGCTCTGTTGTGCTCTGTTGCTCATTCTCTGTTTTAATGGGAGCTTTGGCAAAAAAGGCATCTTATATAAAGTGTATATATTAATTGTTTAAAATGATATCTTCAGTGGTACTTTAAATGTCTCAGTTAGTCTGTTTAACCCAAAGCAAGCATGCAGGGGTCCTATCCTTCTGAACCAGAGCAGAAATAAACACGCACCTGACTCGGGCTTGAAACAAACACCATGTCAGCTTGTGTTAAATAATTTAGTGTACCTGTGACATCCTACCTGCCTGCTTTCCTACTCATTCTATTAATGACTTGCAGGTCTATTGTATAGACTCATTATGAAATGTTGTGTATTTTACCTCATGTAGTTCATCCTGACCTACATCTTCATTGAGATGTACAGAACGTCCCTGCATTACGGCTCGTATCAGTACCCCACGTGGGGTAAAGGGCTGGGGGTATGCATGGGCATCTTCTGCTGCCTGCAGATCCCCATCTGGGCCATCGTGGCTGTCTGGAAGGAGTCTGGCACCATGATGGAAGTGAGTTTTCACTTGTGACAAACCTATGATGCAAACAAGAAACCACATGATCAATTTTTTTTTCATTTTTGAATAATGAAACACATACAAGCTATGTTTCCCCGTGTCCTTCTTTCTTTCAGCGCTTCCAGAAAGCCATCAGACCGCTGAACTCCTGGCGAGACAACAACCAGAGCAATGGCACTCAGGAGCAGAACGCAGAGCCTGAGAGAGTGGAGGGACCCTACACCGTCAACCTGACCGATATGGACTTCACTGCGATGGCCTGGGACGCGAGTGACGCCTAACACTGCCCCAGTGTGAGGAGGCTGAACTGCTCCTTTCTGTTAAAGAGGAGGAATGTTGAGGCCTTATTTATGGACATGGGAGGAAGCTCACTCTGTGTGGGGACCAAAAATGTGTACTCAATATAAAATGCACTATATGTTGTGTAGTGCATTGACAGTGCCTATTTCCTTAAAGGAACTCGACAAAACTGGAAATATTTTGTTTTTGGTGAGAATTTTCTGAAAAGGCATGAGAAATGCTTTCACCCATGGTCACTGTCCAGAAAGCAGTAAGCTCTTCCCCAATGGGGATTTTTTTAATAATGACAAATGACGCACGTTAAATTTCCTCCAACACATCAGGCAGTTTTTATGATCATTTTATTAAAATATTTGGCCTCTAAACTAATGGCCTCGACCTGCCATTGAGAATTGAGTTTGAATCCCACCACTAGGCCTGAAGTCCAAAGGAACATAATTGACCATGCTGTCTGGGTGGGATAGAGGATCTTACCCTATGTTCACATTAGAATGTTGCTTGTGTCACTTGTAGTTTGTCTCTTGTAGCGAGCGCCTTTGGACATGCACTGTCCAGTGGTATTTCTCAGACGACAAACAGTAATAGCCAAAATGCATAATCTACAGCCCACTATATGATTTAAACTCATCACTTTCTCTTTTGATGTATGTTAGGTGCTACACTTCGTACTAGCTTGCTAACTGTACAAGGAAGTAAAAGGAAATGAATCTGAGTGTGGAACTGAAGAAATGTTGGACCACATGCACCATAGTCTTGGTCCAAGGAATCATTTGAGACAGTTTTTTTTTTTTTTTAAGATTTGTAGCTTCATTGTGTCATACCTAATTTACACAGAATTTACAAAATATTAGTGGTCTCGCAGTCACTTTGTTGCCTGCCACTGTAGCTGGAATTGTGTCTCAAAAATGGTCGCTTTGTTACTTTAGTGTGAACGTAGGGTTATTTCCCTTTTCCTGTGGTGAACAGAGCAACGCTAATTAACCATGAGCTACGGTCTGCACACGTACACAGTGTGTTCAGCTTCCCTGCGATGATGTGGCTGGAGAAATGAAAATGCACAAAGGAAGCATGTGTTAATCTTCCCCGGACTGGTAGCCATCATGCAGTAGGTGCAGAACCTGAGAATGTGGTGGGAAATTGCAACAATGGGGAAAATGATTCATTAATTTATAAGGAAATAAATATTGCTTAAAGACAAATAATTGGCAATGTCATACAGTATAACAGCAGTATTTATCGCCAAAAGAGCATTACAGCTTCATCAATATCTCTAGCTGGCTCAAAGAATTAGAACTTATAGAAGGGAAAAACAAACTTTAATAGTATTTTAATTAAACCTCAAACAAAATATAGAGATTTTAGTGGATTTTTTTTTTTTTTTTTTACATTATCCAACTAGTATAACCAAAAGTATGCCTTTTATGATTTTTGGACATTTCAGCTAGTGTCATGTCTGTTATTTCTATTTAAAAACTTAAATAACATTGAATAAAATTGTATTAAAAATACTTACAAAAAAACCCATTGTATAGGAAACACCACTATGTTGAGTACAAAGCCTTGAAATTCACTTTTTTGAAAGGCCTTTTCATCTTATAATAATGTGTTAAACATCGTCTTCCTCTGAGCTTAAGGAGATACATTGATTATATTAGCAGTATTTATTTTATGTCAGTATTTTTAACTGTCTACCTCAGTGAGTGCTCAGAGCATAAACACTGAATTTTAAACGAAGATTCGGGTTGATTATGTCTGATTTTCTCTAAATAACCTGTGGCTCAGAGCTACAGTACATACTGATGCCATCCAGAGATTGCAGGTGTGGAAAAAAAAACACACCAGTTGGCATTTCAAATGATAAAACTTCCTCTGAAAACACTGGCAAATGTGACATGCACCAAGTTCACTTCCTCAGGATGAGGTACATCAGCTTCCCCACAGACATATGTTTACTCTGAACTCTGGGTAACGTCCAAACATGGCTTAGCGGGCGAGTCTCACCTCAGAAATGTCGCTGGATTTATGACGAGCTGCACAGAGCACTGCCTCTCAGTGTGAGGTTACATCAAATGAGATGCAAACAAGCGTTCACAGTGTGCGGAGTGCAGGTTAAAACTTTCCCTCTGGCATTTATGGGGCACAGATTCCTTCATGCCAGTGTAATGTGCGTCAGTCAGGAAAGATTTCCGCTCAACTCCAGAGTGACGACAACGTCCCATTAACCCAGACCTGCTCCCAACATGATATTTGGCAGAAGTATCTGAGAACTAATCCTGGATGGCATTAGTTTCATATAAACTGCTCTAAAACATTGCTAACTATATCATATGTAGAATGTAACAGATAAAATAGAATATGCTGAAACTAACAGAAATACTTTTCCAAAAGAAAAGAGGGAAGGATTTTGCTAAATAAAGTATAAAACTGATCCATATGGTATGTGGCCAGAAAGAGTGCAGTATGCAAAAGGGAAAAAAAGTAGGTATGAGCAAACAAGACGCAGCTTGATCAAGCCAGTCTGATTACATGAATGACTGGGTTGGACAGACGCAAGCGCAGGTTTAAACATGTCCATTCCAGACGCCACATGAAGGAATATTGTGTGTGTGTATGTATATACACATACACACACACACACACACACACACATACAGTACTGTCAAAAAGTCATAGACACACTCATTTTGCATTAATGGAGAATTAAATTTTAGCTTAGATATCTACAAATGACAAATGTTCCAGATCATGTTTTGTATGTTGGTAACGAAAGTAACATAAACATAAAACTGAGGCTGCAGAATATGAGTCCAAATGGAACAACCTACCAGCTCACTTTCTAATCAACTACACGGCAAACTACGAGAGAATTAATATTAATTTTAAAGGTGAAAGGTGGTCACTACAAAATATTGATTTATTACTGTTAATGCTTTATGGTGCATTTTCATTTCAGAATTTCTTAGTATTTGGTATTTTTCCATTTTGCTATAATGACAGCACATTTGAACTGGCATGGACTCCAGTCGATTGTAAAACCTGATGATTCATGTTATTGGATTGTCGTCTGAACACATGCTTTAATAGAATGGATAAGACTCAAGGAAAACTTGACCTTTTTTGCAAAGCAACATTGTCAATATCACAAATTTCCTTTACATTTACATAGGGTTAGGGACTCAGGACTAGTCCAGTATCTTGAATGAATATTCAATATTCAAGATCCTGAACATTTGCTTTCTTTGTTTTTAATATTTTAAAGTTTCTAGATTTTCAATGTGGTGTATATGTATACACACGCATTTTAAAAACTACAGCATAACTAAAGAGTCATGAATAAATAGATTTATTAAAATTCTAAAGCAAAACTTTCAGTTCACATTTACATAAAGGCGTGATGTGGAAGGGATGATGAATCTGCCTGTACTTGTATCTGCATCCTCTTAAAGACATACTCCAGTGTTTATCAACCTGCACACCACCGACTGCAGCTATAGTGTGTGTTACAATTACCATGAGCAAGAATTTCAACACACATCCCTGAACAGAAAACCTGTTCACTCGAAACTCACTGTTAATGGAACCTTCACTGTTACAGTCTAATTGCTGTAGTTTTGATTTTGCTTTATATGTGTTTTAAATGTGTATTGAAGGAATTCATCAATACCAAATTTCCTTATAATTGAGTTTTAAGTAAAACAGGCTTCTTTGTTCCTTTTTCACTTCAGAGAAATGTGTTACAGTTCTTGCCACTTTAAAAGGAACACCTGTATCCCTTCTGATTCATGCAGATATCTAATCAGCCAATCATGCGGCAGCAGCACAACACATAAAATCATACAGATACAGGTCATGGGCTTCAGTTAATGTTCACGTCAATCATCAGAATGTGGGAAAAATGTGATCTCAGAGACCCAAAAACATCCAGTGAGCAGTGGTTCTGCAGGCAGAAACACCTTGTTGATGAGAGAGGTCAGAGGAGAATGGCCAGAGCTGACTGGAAGGCTACGGTAACTCACGTAACCACTCTTTACAACCATACTGAGCAGAAAAGCATCTCGGAATGCACAATACGTCGAACCTCAAGGCAGATGGGTTATAACAGGGTCCGCTCCTGTCATCCAAGAACAGGAGAACACAGAGGGCTACAGTGGGCAGGCTTTCTTTGACCAAACAAAAAAAAAGAAAGTTAGTACACATATGAAAATTTGTGCTTGTGCATTTAACAAGAATAGATCATTCTAACATTTCCAGCTGACTGGTGCTCGTATATATCTGGTGTAAACAAGAAAATATATCTTCAATGTGGAAAAAAGAAATAAAATTTACATCAAAGCACAGATTTAGTAGTTGGTCTGTGCATGTCACCATGCTCTTTAAACTGAATTAACTACACTTAACAGACATTTATGATACATTTACACTTAGCATCTCTTTACCGTATCCAGACCTGTAAACAGATGGCACAAGAAGCTATCTGTAGAATAAATTATTTTACACAAAAATCACACATTTCTGCAAAAGGCTAATACTTTTGTTCCCATCAGATGACACAATCACTCTATAAACCAAATCATAAAAAAATCATACAGCAGATGCTCCCTTATACCTATATAAACAGTACTGATATTTCTAGAATACACAGTCCCACTGAATGTGAAATACATTTCAATCTTTTTATGCTTTTACTACATCACTACTGTTTCTTCTGCTTCTGCTTGTGGAAGAGTCTGGAGAAAGTGTGCTTCTTGCGGCTGGAGCTGGACACATCAGCGTCCTCCCCTGTGGAGGCGCTGTCCTCGTCCCCTGGGCTCTTCTTGCATCTGCTGCTCTTCCCTCCCACAGGTCTGTCCATGTCTCCCACTGGAGTGCTGAGGGAGCGTGTGGACGCGGCTGAGCTCAGGCCACTGGACTGGGTGTGGATCTCTCCCAGGCTGGCGCACTTCTCCATGCCAAAGGCCCTCTTTGGGAAGATGGGACTGTCAGTCAAGCCGTTTCCACTCCCGTTAGGCCGGGAGAAGATGGATCTACTGCCCAGTGCTGTGGACGAACCACGCTGACTCTCACTGTACTGACACAGAGACAGAGACGAGTCCGAGTCCGAGTGGTTCAGGTCCCTGCAGGAGCGAGACAGAAAAGCGATAAGTGTTTATTATGTGTTTGACATTCAGCAGTTCAGAATTAATAAAGAAACTGGAAGGTTTGGGTGTGACAGCAGGCATAGCAAAGATTTTAGCATGAAATCAGCAAAACTACCAAAATAATTCAGTTTATTCAGAAGAATATTATGGACAATAAACGGATTAAGGAAATAGGCGAAAAATCGAATTCTACCCAGTTTACCCCAAAATGCAGCTGTACAGTGTGACTTACTGTTACTGGATCTATAAATATAAACAAAATGTAGCTGAACACTGTAATATAATGCCCTGGACAATCAGAGTCTCTCTTTTTAGGCTCTGCCTCCCACATTTTAGCGGAATTTTACTAGAACCCTGGAAGTAGTATATAGTAGCACTAGAAAGCTGGAGAATACAGTTCCACTCTGAACTAAAATTAGTAAATACTGACCACACTTGCTGTTTTATTCAATCTTTTTTTTTAAATAAGATTAGCCTAACAGTATCATTGTATCAAGGAAGTGTATGAAAATTTGACATGTAATTATACATGTCTTATCCAAAATATTTCTTGGATAAGATTAACTTGTGACTTCTGTTGTTAGCTCCAGTGCAAAATGTGTTTTGGCTGATCGACTGCATTGGAGTAAGTTAAAATTGTGTAAATTAAATATTCTCATTAACCTCCTTCCTGCGTTCCTTGAGACGAAAACTCGATCTTCAAGAGACAAACAGGTTTAAAACAAAACTCAGGTTTAATCTGAGTAAGTAAGTAGGGTTTTTAGAAAACTAAGCTTCAACAGAGAGTGTGAGAAAGTGAATTAACGAAGCAATAAGCAATTTTTGGGGATTTGGAGACTTACATAAAAAAAAAAAACAATCAGAGAACCACACTGCTGGCAATGCGAGGCAGCAAAACAGTCAGAAGATATTCATTTTCAATAAGAGCAGGTGATTTACACCAACAGGAGGCGCAGCAAGCACTGACAATGCATAATGGGCGGGACCAGATTACATGACGAACTTTATGCAAAGGATGAGTGATGTGGTGACTACCAATGAAACAGACAGTGGAACTATAAAAATGATCCATTTTTTTGTTTCTATCAGATACTCATTCCTAACTGAAATGGAAGAGGAATTGTTGCTATTTATCACTTTAAATATACCTGTATGTAAAATTTAAAAATTATGCTTGGGGAAACATCTATGAAACTGTATGAGGGGGCTAGCAGGTGAGTTTCATTAGTGTGTTATGAGCCTCTAAGTACCATGTTAGTTTAATCACCATGTAAACATTATTGACAACAGATTGTTATTGTCGAGTTACTTTTAATTTGCTTGCAAATATATATTTTTTTTATGCTATGGGGATGAAAACCCCACAAAGCACTACCTAGACACTACCAGGAAAACATCTCTGGTTTCTGATTTTTTCTCTACTGCCTGAATAAAACCACTACTGCAGTTTTAAGTTCATTATGCAGAAACATGCAGAACTCTGGGTGTTAATGCCACTTCAGAGCATAACAGCATTTAACCTCAATCTCAGTGCTAGTTATGAGTCACACATGAGTGGTTAGCTGCACCCTGCTGCTAAAGTGCGAGATACCCGCTGCTCTCGGCTCTCCGGTGTTGCCGTGCAACAGTGAACCCCGTGGGTGGGAGGCTGAGCACTGCCTCCACAGAGTGGCACTTAGATGAGCGGTAGAGCAGGCCAGTGAAACGAGAGCCAGAGGAAGAAGAGAGCAATGGCAGGAGAGGAGAAGTGATGGAGGGATGAGAGAGAGAAGAGGACAGAGAAGGTACGGGCAGGAACTCCAGCTGGCCTATGGAGTGGCGACGAGCCTGCCATGTGTGCGGGCGACTGGGGGGCCGGGGGGTGTACATGGGCACCACTTCACCCTCAGTGCCCTCTACCAACCTCTGAGAGCTCAGCGCTGGGTCAGCGTGCTGCGGCCGCACCGGCATCGGACTGGAAGCTGTTGAGAACAACACACACAACATTAATGAGTATTTATTCACCATATTTATGGGACAATAATTTGCTCTGCATCATAAAATGCACAGCCTTACATTTTGCCTGCTCACACAGAAAAAAGTCACTATATGAATCAGATTTATGTACCAGGTGTTTTTCATTTTACATAATGCACAGTAACTACTGTGCAGTAACTACATAATGCACTGCCTCCTACTGGTGTTAGTTTAGTATTTGTCCTCTAAGTGTTACAGTAGTTTGGCACTATACTGTATGAGATTATACAACCATGTTGTGCTGAAACCTTGTACAAGAACACTAATTCACGCTACCATGGCTATGCAGTGGTGGACAAAGCGGTACTTTATTATTCGTCGTCTGACAAACAACTAAGATCAGCAGCATTTAGTTTTCCGTTATCCAACAACCAGAGATACACCTCACTCTACACTGCCTTCTACAAAAAAAAAAATTCATTGGATATGTGTGTTTAAACATAACATGCTCTAAGTAGCTTATATATTTATTGGTGCAGTGACATGTGTTACAGTAACTGCAACATGTCTTTTACTTCTGAATGCAGTGAGTGAACACAGCCAGTTACTTAATGCCCATTTGTTGATATGCTACATGATCAACATCATCAGGAGAAGATAAAGCTAAATAAAGTTGTCCTGTTCTCAGAGATTCAAGTACTCATTTTCCATAGTGCTCTTAACTAGCTAGTCATACTTTTGAGGTAAATTATGTAAATTAGAACATTGTTAGCTTCTTTAATTAAGTTCTAGTTAATCGAAACATGGGACTGGGAAGGATATTGGAGCTTTCGCTCACCTCCTGTGGTAGCTAGTGAATTTATGATTTGTCCTCTCCTGTGGTTGAATTTGTAATGTTATATTAGTGCCAATCTGTCTATAACTGCTGGAGTAGCAAGCCATAAAACGCTACCATGTGGGCATATTACAGTTGACTTCATGAAAAAATGTAACATATTTAATGCTGCTTTGCTGTAAAATTCGCTAGTCCAGAAAATATGGTACATCTCAGGGTCCTTGTACAACTATTAGTCTCAAACAGTGCGAAATTGATACTTTTGGTTCGTTTGCCACGTGACGTGTTCTGAATATTTGGACAGATGAACAAAACGTGTAAATGCAATGAACAAAATGTTTTAATCTAGTTATTTATACTATTATCGAATTATTCTTTGCAGGTTTGAGTGTTTTTTTTTGGTGGTTTCTACATGTACTTGGCAAAAGTTTGTTTACCTTGTTCTATCGCTGTATTTACATTTTACAAGTACCCCTCAACCAATGCTTTTTTGGTTCATTTAATTATGGAGTATAAAACCAAAGCAAACAGCTGACAAATCAAAAGTATCAATTTTGCTCAGATTCGTACTCAGCACAAGGTCTAATAGCTGTGTAAGAGCACGCAGACACCATGATGGTGAAGAGACACAGACACAGACACTAAAGTTTTTGCTGCAAGTCAGCTCTGATAAGAGGCACAGAAAAGCAGTGGTATGTGAGTGAATACAGATAGTGTTTCAGGAAGAAGAAAGCTGATGAACAGGAAGTGCCAAGAGCTGTGTGCTTAAAAAAAACTGTTTAGTATGGCAGCAACACAACACAATACTGAAAAGATCATGTTAGTGGATTACAGAGTTCAGTGGATGTAAATGGTGTACATATAAACACACATACACACACACACAAATACATTTCTGCTGTGTCAGCCATGTGTTAGCTGCTGAAAAAAAGTTTATCAGGTTCAAATCAAACCTTATGTGGTCAGAGTATTTCAGTTTATGCATTGCGTTCACACTTTTAATGCAAATGAACCAGGTTTTGGAAATGTTTTGGTATAAAGACTTATTTAGATAAACCAAATGAATCAAAGTACACCTTGTTTTTTTTTTAAATTTATTATAGCTCTTCAGAGTTGTTAGTTGTTGTTGCACTGGAGGAGAGGTTTCACTCATCTGTGAGCATACACTACACTTCAGGCAATTAATGAGATCATTTAAATGAATGATGAACGTGTGCTACCTTCCACCGCCTGTTTTGTTTATAGAAGTACGGCCTCTCAGACCACACTGCCAGCAAACAGCTGGGTTAAACAAAATAAATCATTCATAGGATCAGGCTCAATTCTAAATTCCACAGCTTAAACTTCTGAGGGGAAAAAAGCGCTAAATGACGCAAGCGTGAGAGCTGCCTAATGTCCAGACTGAACAGAAGCCTTCCCATCAGGATGTGAGGCAACAGTGACCCTGAAGGACCTCTTTAAAAAGGAAAGAGTTTAATTAGTCTGAGCTTCATTTCTTAAAAAAAAAAAAAAAGGTGATCATTGAGGTTGAGCATAGAATCTTTGCTTTAACATCTCATTCTGTGTGGAATTATGACAGAGTCCACATTTTACTTCCTGCAATGTATGAACTAACTGTGGGTTGTAGACTGCTATAAATGAGACAGCTTTAGAAATTTCTCAACCAAAAGAGATTTTCAAATACCATGTCTTTCAACCAACTTAGGGAGGGAGAAGTCTGAATGCTTTAAACCTTTAACGTTAACAGGATGTGTGATTTCATAAGAAATCTCACTTGTTGCTCATAGAAACAAGCGGACATGTTTTGCTGAATGTAGAGATTCCAAATTTGTGCAAGCATTAAAGGAGGTATTATAAATGCTTGATTCTGATTGGTCAGAAGGTTTAGATGAATTGTCTATCGCAACAGCCCTGACAGTTGCTCTGCCTGCAAGGTTTATATTAATGTATACTTTCTAATTCCTTATCATTTCTAGGCTGGCTATGCTAAATTGCTCCTAGGTGTGAATGAGTGTGTGATTGTGTGTGTTTGGTGCCTTGTGACAGACCAGTGTTCCTGGCATGGACTCCGAATCCAACACAACCCTGACCAGGATAAATCACTTGCTGAATATGAATGAATGTTTTGTTTATATTGCTGAGCCTTAGTCGGAGTCCTTCTGAACTTCATTTATTTCAGGTGGACCTGATAAAATGTCCAACAAGCCTGAATGGAAACCAGACACCATGTATGAAAAACATATGGAAAGCGTTTGGAAGCTTGACTGGAGAGGCCTGACTTGAAACATGCAAATACTAAGGCTTTAAACCAGAAGCAATGCCAAGTTGGCTATGTCCGAGTCAGCAGTGATCCTACAGATCTGCACTTTTAAATCCCTTTAATGAAGAAGAAAGAATGTAGATTTTAATTGGCTGCTGCTGGCGTAGGAGTTAGTAGTGCACATTCCACAGAGACAGGAAAAAAGTGAATAAAAGGGCACGAGGAGGGATATGGACAAAGCTGTTAGGATTGGCTGAGAAACTACAAATGAGGAGGTGATGCCAACCAGAATGTTTCCACAGGCTCTCTGAGGCCACAGGCCAAAGGTCACTCACTCGCCGGTCCATCTGCCAGGCGGCATCTGTAAACATCAGGCAGTTAGAAGAGAGCTAAATGAACTCCACATTTCTCTACTAACAGTACAGGCTGAAAGGATTGGTGCAGTCATTCAGGCTCTTCTGAGGGAAGCTTTGCCAGGTTTTCATTCACTGCAAGAGTGTGTGATTGTGTGTGTGTGTATGTGTGTGGTGGGGGTGAACTCACAGCGCAGAGTTCCAGGGGACAGTATATCCTCATCCATGTCATCCAGATCGTCAGAAAGCAGCAGGTGCTGCGGAGGGGCAGTCCGGATCCCCAGACAAGCAGGGTCCAGGTTGAGAGCTGAGGCCAGGAACGACAGGCCCGGATTATTTACAATGCTCAAACCTGTGAGAGACTCGATCTGCTGCCAGCGATGCAGCTTCTCCCTCAGAGCCGCCGTTACCTCCCCTAAAGCCTGTCTGTGAGGGGGAGAGTGAGAGAACGATATGAAAACTTAGTTGGTGCGTGTAACAGTGCCAATATTTTCTTTTGCTAAAACAAAGTGTAGATAATTGTATCTAAAAACAGAAATGATCAAGACTGGTTCAGTCAGACGACCAATCAAAAGAAAGAAGAGGTGGGTCTTGGAGTGGAGGCAGGCACTGGCACAAATTTGAAAACTGTTACTGAAAGACAAACTAAACTATTCAACTCAACTCTTAAATTCATTTATTTACATATATTTAAGAGTTGAACAAATTCAACTCTTATATACTACCTGAATACTGAGTCAAATTGCAACTAGTGTGTCTTGCAACTAGGAATCAATTGGAGGGCAAATGTGAGGTTATGCATTTAAGTTTCAATAACTAAATAACTAAAATTATTCAAGAACTAAAATATATTTTGTGAAAAAGAATATCAATGCTGAGTATACATAGCACATATAATGCCCTCAGCAATTAAACTTACTTGGCTGACAAGATTTTGTGATCGACGTCGTCCAGTGAGGAGCTGTGAGCCACGTGGAATGTCCCAAACAATGTGCCTCTCTTCTTCTTTATCTTCTCTGCCTGTCGGGATAAAAGACATACAAATATTAACAAAATTTGTGATTGTGGATGAAACAAATTCATGATCTTGTGGTTTTTTGTGTGTGAGAGAGGGAGACAGAGAGAGAGCGAGCGTGTGATGGTCTCACCCCTTCCTTAGCTAATAGAAGCTGTTTCTCAGCACTCTGTTTCTTTACGTTGTAGTACTGCACCTCCACCTCGTGTGTGACCTGCAGCCACTTCTGGAGAGGTTCAGGAGGAGACCAGCACCTCCTCGACTCCAGCTCCTTCTCCGCCTTCTTCAGAGCTGTGCGCACCTACAACACACACACACACACATTAGTGAATTCATTAGGATGTAGTATTTGTGTATTTGTATTTGAACAGTGTAGGATTGTACTGTATTGTATGTCAAAATATGTGTGTATAATAGTCAATTTTTTATTTTACAATTTATTTTGATTGCATCAAAGTTTTAATGTGAATATTTTTAATATATAAGTGAAATATAGCAACAAACATTATTAGCAGAACTACACTATATTTTCATATCACTTCAACCACAAACAGTGAAAATTCTGAAGACTGCTTTTATATTTCAGTGTTATTATTTATTTAACCACAGTAATGGTTTTTTAGATTAGGTTAGATGTCAAAGTCCAAAACAGCTTCCTCTTCCCTATATATGCTCACTACACAGGGAATAAAATAATGAACAGCATATAGGATTAAGCCACAGATAAAAGCGACTCTAATAAGTGCCTTACATGTAATATTATGGGCTCAAAAAACTGGAGAAATAAATGTTTGAAATAAGAAACATTATCTGCCACTACAACAAGAGAACTTTTGGTTCAAAGAAAAATGTCTAGAAACAAGCTTAATAATCTTATATTTGTATTATTGTAAATTCATATTGAGAAATATTAGATAAAATTGATTATTTTTAAGAATTTTTACTTGATATTTGTGCAGTGGATTTGCAGCACACTTTGGTCATCTTTGTTCCTTATGTTTAATATGTTATGTTTATTATTTATTTCCTACATCAAGCTAAATGATTTTAGGAATGCCTGTTTTGATTAACTTGATGGAAGCGAAACAGGCATTCCTAAAACCATTTAGCTTCAACATTCCAATAATTAATTTTTTACCACTGAAGATAGAAACACATTAAAAATTTCTACGAGTGTTTAAAAAGTGTGTGTGTCTCACCTGCTCCAGTTCCTCCTCAGCATATTTCTGGCGGCTCAGTTCATTCTCTGTGCCCTCACGCAGCTCTCGGAGTCTCTGAGCCTCATTTTTAGCCTCATTAATCTCATCTCTCAACTTCTGCTCCAGATTCACCTTCTCCACCTCCACTGAGCGGTGCTCGTCCTGTGCTATCTGGAGCCTACACACACACACACACACACAGTTTTGGGCTCAAAAGTATGAAACTAAATTTAAAAATTATTTAATTATTTAAAAATTAAGTATTTAAAAGCTATTTTATGCATTTGTCCCTCTGTTTGCTGAAACACTGTGGAGATGTGAAACACATCAAGTAGGTGGTGTGATGCAGCTCAGTGAAAAAGAAGAGTTACTATTAACACACAAAAGTTTATTATTTTCCAATAACAGCAAGTCCCAAAGTGTTTTATACCACAGTGATTTTCCAACACTTTTTTTAAAAATTTAATTAAACAACAACTTTTCATACTTTTCATCTGTTTAGAATTACATTTGAAATTGTGGAAAATCCACAAAACAATTTCGTTCCTGTTATAACTGTAAAAAGTCTTTCCCTCACCGGCCTCTCTTATTTCTCTCTCTTGAAGTTAATAAGATTAAGAAAAAGCAGTTTGTCATGTTACTGAGAAACCACACACTCCTCCATCCTGAAGACTTTCCTCTGTTAGAAAATGTGAGTTTTTCTTCTGACTATTTTACACTGCAGACTTTTCCCAAAAATGGTAAGCAAACGTCTCCTCACAGAAAACTTCACCATATCAACAATTACACACATTTTTGAAATGTTTTAATGCGGAGCGTCCACTGTACAAGCCCCTGTGAATGAGCTGTTACTATAGAAACAGTAAAATACTTGAACAAGCACATTAATATAAACCTGTATTTTGACTTTGCAGCCGGAACAACTGCCTGAGCTGCTGTTATAAAATAATTAACACCTTCTGTCGATCAGATTTGAGAATGAAGGACTGCGTATAAAAAAAATGTAATACAGATCATCAGTCAATTTTCATGCCTTAGTAAACTATATACAGATATAACTATAAATGAACTATAAAAGTATGATGTTTGTTTCTTTAATTAATTAAAACATGCTATTGTAGATAAATTGCTGTGGTATACATCGGGCTGCATTGCAACATTCTGTCGTCCATTTTCCTACACTGAGTGCTAAGATCATTCTGGTATCACAAAGTCTTAAATAAAAAAACAGGCCACAGAGTAAAGTGATATATACACACTGTAGAAAGCAGTTTCAGTTTTTGCCCTGTGAAAGATTTATGAATGGCGATGTATCTTGTACAATGAGAAATGCAGTTCTTAAGTCTACCAGCAGAGGGAGACTAATGAAGGCTGTAGTAGATAGCTGAAGTACACACTTGACAGGTTTTGCATTATGAGCACTGCTAGATAATCTAATAAACATTCTTTTCATCTCTCCTCTTTTCATCTCATGGCTAGGATGTGAAACACAGCAGATCGACTCTGTCTAAACAGGACTTGACCTGTTCGGTGCAGTGACTTGGCCGTTTCTCTCTCTCACACTGAGTCAAGCCACATCTGATAGATTGCTTTTGCAAACAGTGTTTTTCCACACTCCTGTTTTAAGCAAGCTGTTAATTTTAAGACTAACTGAAATGCTTCAAACATTTATGAACGTGGGATAGAACAGAGAGTGGGAGTTGTTCTGTTGCTGTCATCTCGCACACCGTACCGATGCAGTTGCAGTGTGAACAGGAAGTGAGGTATAAATCAAACTGACGGATATGACACTAGACAATGCCAGACATTACACTGAGAATGAAACAGACAGCAGTTATTATACTTAACCAAAACTAACACAGAAACTACAAAAATAAAACACTACAATGAAAGAAATCTAGAAATATCGCCTTCAAATCACTATAAATTCATTTTCATATGACTCGAGTTCTAGTCTAATGTGAATAAGGGCAGTGAGCAAGTGCAGAGTACTTCTATCTGAATTTAACTTTTCAGGAAGTGCGTATCAGTTAGTTTGTTCAAGTTCATTCAAGTCTTGTCGACTTCCTATTATGGGGTTAGTCTAAAAAAACCACTAGATAGCAGCCTATAGCATAAGTCAAAATGTGATGGTTAAAAGCGCCATACGAATAAAATTGATTTGATTTGAACTGAATTGAATTGAATAGCCTCTCGGCTTAATTTAGTTTGAGGCTATGTCGTTATTAATGTTGTGGTGTCTCAACAAAATCTATGAATTAGTCTAATATTTCTCATTATATGGTTTCTATTTGTGGACTTTTTTCCTAATTTCAAGCCTTTGTTCATTTTCAAGTATTTACTTACGGAAATTAGAAAATAATGTCTAGAAGTAGACTTAATAAGCTTAAATTGCTTTAGCCAACAATATTATATTGTTTTAAATTCAACTGTATTCAAGATGTTTTCATGTGATATAATTTTTATAGTGTTTAAAAACACTACTAAATTAATTTTTAAAAAATAAAGAAACGCCAAAAACCTTTAAAATATGCAAACTTGTAATTGCTAATCAAATTGAAAAAACTGAGTTGGCAGTGAAGCAAGAGGGACCGTGTGCATTCATTTATTCACAAAGCTCTCTCGCAGGGTTTGACAAGGTGAAGGTCAGAGAGGCAGCGAACAGCCAGCGCTGTGTTCCAAGCAGGACTTAGTGTGAAGGACAGAGAGAGACATGCCACACACTGCGATCCAGCTATCAATTACCAATAAAACCTCACTAAATATGGCACACTGCGTCAGGTTAAAAGATAAATAAAGGTGTGGTGGTTTTGCATATTTGCTTTTCATGTTAAAACATGTGAAGTGGAGCTTGATGTCAATTGCAGTTAAGACAAAATCCCAGAAATAATTATCAGTTGTTAGATAGTTCTCTTAATGTTCAATTCAATTTTATTTATATACTGCTTCTAATAATAGACATCATCACAAAGCACCTTTACAGAAATGTGGATATAGCTATAAGCTAGAGGTAACATTGGCAAAGAAAAACTCCCTATCAAACCATAATGTTACAGTTCTAGGAAATTTTGGTTCCAGGAACAACAATCAACTCTGTCAAGTTTTTTTTTTTTTTCGTCGGATGTTAACGGAATATTTTTTTCATGGTGTTTATAAATGTTCCTACAATGCTGCTTTAACATATTTAGTTTTAAGAACATTAATGTTTCTATATGTGATTATCTGGTGGAAGTGGAAATGTGTGACCATTAGAAGCCACTATTACACCAGGTGTTATTAGACCATTTCAGAAATATATTTGCAACATTACATCCTAACCTTCTTAGAACCTGTTCAATACCTTACAGAATGTTCTGTGATGCCTGCAGAGCCCAACAAACAGAACTGAGACTGACTATTGCATGGTGGAGATGAGCCGTGTATCCTGTGAGGTTTAAATTAGAGCACTTCTAGGAAAAAGCAGGCTCAAATCACAGATTGTAAAGGACCTGTGGCCTGCGCTAAAAGGATTTGTGCTCTACGGTTGAACAGAGCAGCAGTCAAACAGTCTGGACTGTCTGAAACAAACAGAGCGGATTCACTGCAGAGCTGTCCGGCTTCTCTTTTGCCATTTAAGGACTTTTGGAGGAGGCTTACATCACCCAGCCGGAGTGCGCTGCCTCTATCAGCAATATCAGACTGCCTGGAAATTAACTGTGACTGCAAGGGAACGCTGCAGGAAAGAGCATCATGTCTCTGACAGAACTCACATTCTCCAAGAATATATACGCTGAATATGACGAAATCCAGTTTACACTCGAATTAAGGCAGAAGGCTGCAGTTCAGTGGTTAGTGTGGAGCAGGGTTGTCAGGTCTGCGTGACAAAACCGGCTTTGTCCGAAACTAAAACACAAAAGCTAACCTTTCCAAAGCAAAAGAATTCTGTCCATCACTGCCAAATACACTCACTGACCACTTTATAAGTACCATGTGTATACCTAATCATTCATGCAATTACCCAGTTACATCAGCCAATCATGTGACAGCAGCACAATACATAAAATCAAGCAGTTCAAGAGCTTTAGTTAAACATCAGAACAGGGAAAAAATGTGGTCTCACTGACTTTAACCACGAGATGGTTGCTGGCAATCCAGACTGGTTGGATTGAGTATTTAAAAAATGCTGATCTCCTGGGATTTTTACACATAGCGGTGTGTATGTGTATCTAGAGTGGGCAATAAACATCCAGGGAACGGCAGTTCTGCAGGGGGAAATGCTTTGTTAATAAGAGAGACAAGCCAGAGGAAAATGGCCAGACTGGTTTGAGATGACATGAATGCTACGGTAACTTAAATAACCACTCTTTACAGCTGTGGTGAGCAGAAAAGCATTCTCATAACGCATTACATGTCAAATCTTGAGGTGAATGGTCTACAGCAGGAGAATACCACATCAGGTTCCACTCCTGTCAGCCAACACAGAAAGTTCTGTTTTTTTTTTTTTGCTAGTTACAATGCCTTATTTCTACCAATATATCATTTCACCATTTAATTATAATCATATAGTGTATATAATAGACTACATTTACTTTTTGCTTTAAATAACTCCAGATTATGCATTTGGCTTGCAAAACATTGTTTTAATTAACTCCCAAACCTTCAGACAAAAAAAAAAAATCAACATCTAGTATCAAGTCTAAAGTTGCTTAATTCTACAGGAAAACTGTGGATTTGGCAACCCTAGTGTGATGCCCTGTGTGCATATGAGAGGACTTTAGCAACAGCTGGACACACAGACACACAGACAGAAGAATTCTGTACACTGGAAACTGTGCATGAATAAATAGTTTATGATAAATGATTGCACTTGTAGAGGTTTTCTGAAATACCTCAAGTTAGCTAGCTGTCTAAAGTTAGCAGTGAAGTTAAATATGGCTCAGAAATCCTGTCAGGTTAGCTCATAGTGCTCAGTTTATCCCCCAGGATCATGGTGTAAAGTAGCGTAAACTTGTGTATGTGTAGTCCAAATTTTTAGACAGGTGTGAAGTGCAGGCAGGCAACAGTATGCAACATGTCTCTGTGTCACATACAGTATATGACACATTCTGAGAGTGTGCAAATGGCTGTAAACCTGCAAATCACTGATGCTCAATGGTAACCTCATACACGAATCATACATGCAAGACATTTTAACATGTGACTTTATGAGTCCTGTACTGTGGCTTTAAACCTGGAACACTATATTCAATAACAAGAACCAGTCCAAACAGAAACCACTGAAATGAACCAGTTCTGTCTGCAGATTAAATATGATAGAAAATGAATAGAAGTGTAATTGGGTGCATACTGTATATGGATATGAGAGCAGCTCTGAGTAGGCGTGTGTTTATTACCATATATGGAAGTCTATGTGTAGGAAGAATGTGGTCATTGGCATTCATATATATTTATGAATTTTTACAGATTTTGTTAAGCAGATAAATAATGTGATCTAACATGACAAGATTTCTAGCCATAGTTACTTCTGCTGCTAAATTTAGTTGAGCTATTTCAGAAAGCATGAAATTATGCCTGCTTCGAAATGTTTTAAGGGCGTGTCTTTGAGTCCATATATGAGGTCAGACAGCACAGTGTTTGTTGGGAAACACTGTTAAATGTAGTGTATCATCAACACCTGGACAATGCTGAGGAATGAGAAGTGTGGAAAGTGGATGTTTTTACACTCAGAAGTGACAGCCTGCTGATGTCGCAGAAGGGGTGGAGCCATCAGAGGGTGCCGCAGTTTAATTCCTGCTGAAAGGCTGACGGACTGAGTAAGAATACCACTAACCTCTGGATGCTATTTAGGAGCAAAAACTCTGAACTAAACATTTTGGATTTTTAAATGGGCAGGCTGATGACGTTGCAACGTAATAGGTGTTTTCCATTTAGTGCAAACACTTGAAGGAAAGAGCGATCGAAACTCTTCTGCAGACATGAGCTCTTTGACGCCCACAAATGGCTAATGTCTCTGTGACTGAGAGGAGAGTGAATACATTTGTTCCCTCGTTAATTCTAATTGGTCACTTAGTTAAACATTTTATATCGGCTGCAATGATATTTACGATTAAAAGGCTAATAGACAAAGGACTTCAATAATAAAACTAAAATTCGCCCATACTAAATTATAATTTTAATTCCAACTAATTCTTGGCAAAAATATGACTTCTTTAGTTATATATGAATCTTTAGTCTTTTGCTGTGAACTTGCTGTCCTGTTCAAGCACTAATGTTCACTGATGCTGCACTTCTACTGTAAAAACTGTTGTGTATTGGTACTGTTATCCAGGAATCACACTTTAACATTTATGCAGCCAAAAGAGGCGAAATGTTACTGGTGACACTCACTTCTGCTGCAGGTCAAGAAGACTCTGCTCTGCTCTCTGCAGGCCGTCCAGGTCTTTCATCATCTTGCTCATGTGGTCCTTCGAGTTGCGATTCTGGATGTAGGCAAACCAGCAGCCTGCTACACCAATTATGATGGACACCACCAGCACCAAGTCCTTCAAGTGGCTGTGCCTGTTACCTGTTAGAAATAGCAAGAAGCAACAGATCAGTTGAACATTTAGTGAGCACCTGTGCTATGAATGCTGTGTGCTAGCATGTGCTGTGTTATGAAGTACAAAATGAAGGTCCAGCTACAAAACCTTAATCCAGTTAATAAGAGATTATTTTTTGAATGATGCAATTCGTTCAGCAAAACAACCCTGCACATCACTGTCTAGAAGGAACCATTTTGATTCTAATTGAAATGGAGAAAAAAACTATCATCATGTTTTCAACATTTTCAATGGAATTGATTATGGAACAAGAATCTCAGCTTCTTAAATGTACATTTCTCAATGGACTGACCACACTGGTTGGTTTAATGCTAATTTTGAATATGTTAATCAACACACAATTTAGTAGGAGTTATCTTGAAGCAATTTACATATGAACTGAGTATTTGGATTGACAAAAGGTTTCTATGGCTGGTTAAAGGAAATAATGTTTAATGCTAGGCTAGGCTCGCTTTGACATAGTGCCTGTGATTTAGGTGAGACATTTCTAGAAACTGCTAGGTATTTTTTTTCCCCCCTGTGTGGGGTTTCTTTGTCAAATATTTAGTCAAACGCCAACTAACCATGTCTAATATTTCTAGAGAAAGCACTAAAATTGACACAAAAAAGGTCAGCAAAATTTATGTTAAATTGTAGTGGATTAACAAATTTTAAATTAGCATTAAAATCTACCAAAATTAGTCAACTGAGAAAAGAACACAATAATAATGGAGCAAATATATTATATATAACACTAATGCTTTCACTCAGAAACAGTGGCTAAATTAGCTACTCAGTCACAAGCTATTAACGTGAAATTATCTTTTGGTTTTAAGTATCTTTTGGTTACCCAATTTGAAATTGCTTCACCGATTGAGAAACTCCGACTTACCCATGCTTAATCAGCACAGACACTTCAGCAGTTTTGCAACAAGTAATGTTTTAGGGTGTAGACTTTAGAAATACATCAACCACCACTATTAAATACATCAAACACCATCATTCTCTCTTAGACTTGAGTTAAACTGCAGGAACCAGAATGTTAGGTTTTGACTCAATAAGGCACTTGTCTCCATGTGAAAAAGCTACGAAAAAGGCCAAAAATGTCCTATGGCTTTGCCTTGGATCTGTGATTAATGGAGAGAGTAAAATACTTGAGTTTAAATGGAGAAAAAAAAACTCAAAGATGACTAGTTTAGAAAAAGGAGTATGTTTTTTTATGTACAGGATTAAGGCATGTGCATTTTATTTATTCATGTAGAATTTGAATACAGACTAGCATATTAAAGTTTTTTCCCCTGTGGAAGTCTTGCCACTATCTGTAGACTCTGGGTTTTCCTGCAGCTACATAAGGGTGGGATTTTGATTGGCATGTCAGTATATGCTATTTCTGTCTGCAGTCTATTTGTACATGCTCTTCACAATAAACACAGACCAGTGGGGAACTCAGTGGACATATTATGTGATTAAAAAACATAAGTCCAGAGTCTTCAGTCATTTCAGGTTTAGTCTGAGCTGTTTTCAGGTTTTTGGTTTCTAGCTGGATATCTCTGCAGAGCATGATATATACTAGGTAAAGAATTTAATTGGATTATTTGCTACTCTGCCTTTTCTCTACAGTGTTTTCTGTTAGCACTGGTAATTTGACTTCCCCTGCTGCTTCCCTCACATCCATTTTCCATTGGCGCTCCTCAAGAATCCATTTTAGGGTCTATTACGTGTTTCTTATTGCAAGCGAAATGTCTCTTTCTTTCTCTCTCTTTTTACATCAACAACAAACAGTCACCATTCACATGAAACCAAATGCGTGTGGGCTCTGTGTACTTTGCATTCATTTGTTTGTTTTAAAATAAACAAAACTGTAATAACTAACAGTAATAACAGTAACAACTAATAAATATTACAGAATGTTCTGCCTTTCTCATTTGCTTGTTTTTCATCATGTCAGATTAATTTTGGGTAAAAATAAATAATTTTTTTATTTTAGTGTGTGCCAAGAAAAACAAAATGAAACTGAAAAACTGTTTCACACTACTTTTACAAACTGATTTTACTATATCTGAAATATGTATTTACTGGGTGAACTGTGTATGTGTGATGCTTATGTCCTCCTTTATTTCAGCTAGCAATCTGACAGGGGGAGGGTGACACATGGGAGGATGAGACACGGGAAGATGCTACTGTACATCTGTTCAAACTGCTGCGTATACAACATCACAGGACGTGTGATGCAGAACGTGCTTAGAAGAGATGCTAACTACCTTCTTTGATATGCATGAGCTCACAGACGCTTGCAATTGTCACTCTGATTGACATCGGAGAGATAATTGGCATCTGTGTTCTCTTGGACACCTGGCCACAGATCGTCACTGTGGCATCGACGAGTCTCAAACTCATTTTGATTGCTGTGCTGCTTAGGAGCCAGATTTATATGTAATGATGCTTACTTTTTGTACTTTGTAAAATAATTTTGGGATATTGGATTAGAGAGCTTGGGTTTCAGGAAGGCACTATATAAATCAGGCTTATTATTATTATTATTATTATTATTAATATTATTATTTTGCTTAAGGCAAGACTAGACTAGACTGTACTAGAGTATATAAATAAACATTTGTGCATATATTTAGGAGCGGTCAACCAAAAATGGTAAAAATGGAAGCTTGCTAGCAATAGAGATACACTTGGTATGCCATTAATGCATCAATCTTCCTCGGGTTTCATTTTCAATTAACAGTTTGCTGGTAAAATAAACATTCCTATTTCAAGCACATGCATGCTTACTAAGGATAATATTTTTCTAAGCCTCATCCTAAGACATAAAAGAACTTGATCTTTAAATACATAGGGTCAATAAACATTTACATCATAAGGACAGAGTGGAAAAAAAAAACAGGTCTCTAGAGAGAGGCCTACTTTAATATCTCGGGTGCGAGTAGCAGCGAGACAAGATGGCACAGGAAATTTACATTTTTGCTCATTACCCATGGTCAAACTGTCCCAAGCAAAAGTTATAGTCATGAAAAATATATAGTTAGCCATGTCCGCTGACGATGTTGCTAACACTACTGTAGTAACCTTCAAACTAAGAAGTGGAATTTTACGTGGTGAACACAGACGAGTGGAGAGATACAAACACTGAAATGCCCCAGTGTTGTAATAGGAAATTAAGCACTCCTAGAATGACACTTGTCCAGTCGAATTAGTGGACTGGAACTAACTGTTGTATAAGTGGTGAATATTTAATTGGACATCATTTAGCATTTGGCCAGAAGAAATGAAAATAAACTGAGTTGAAGGTGGAGGATTTTCAGGCAATCCCAGGCAGCGTAACAATTCACATTAAATACCATTTAACAGATCTAATATATCCAAGTATTAGATACATTAAGTACACTCAAGGAAGCAGTGGTAGCCCTTAACCCTCAACCGCTCAGTTATATGAATGAGATAAACGTAAGTCGCTCTGAATAAAGACGTCTGCCAAATGCCGTAAATGTAAGGTTTCTCATACAGGTTATCGTCTGCTCTCACTTTGTTTCATTCTGTGGTTTATGGGACAAGTCTTTCTCTGGCTGTCTCTCTCCCTCCATCCCTCTCTCAGTATGCTTAGCCAGCTGTGCATGTCACACTGAAACAAGCGTTTGTAATAAAGTATGCCCTTTCCCACTCGACTTTCTCCCTCCACAGCACCTGGCTATTTTCAAACACAGACTGAAAATATTCACTTACATGTAAAAACAATCCCGAGTGTGTTACAGAAATAGAATCTGGATGTGCCTGACTTAACCTGCAAACTTATTCTCGATAATCCACAGGACCAGCAGAAATTCTTTCTACATTACTGTCTAATCCATTACACTTTACCAGTCCAATGATAGGCTGCTATAGACTACAGGCTCCACTACAGCTATTATAGACTACAGTTCCCCCAAGACACTACATAATAATCAGAATAATCTCAAATACGACAGTGTAACTCACCTGAAATGATAATCAAATTGGTTTTATGTGTGGGACTTTTCCTGTTACAAAATCAATTTGATTGTCCATTTGCTAGCTAACTAGACACTCAAATTTATTTTGTAACAGGAACATTCCCACAATGTTGGGTTTGTTATTGTAGGTAGCTAGATACAGTGCTGTAAAGTTGAGTTAAATTATTTGCTAGCTAGCTACTTTAGCAAGACAGCCAGCTTGTTAGCTATTTTCTGGCACCAAAAGTCATCTTCTGTCTTTCATCCAGTCCATGTAAGTAAGCTAAGGTAAATGCTATAAAGGAGATGGTGTAAGAACAACGCAAAATGGTTGTCCGAGAAAACATTTGTCTTATAGTTAACTGATTAATATGGCCAAAAGTTGACCAAAACATCCATATGTGCTTTTTGAACATCCCATTCCAGATTTAGTCCCCCCGTCTCCACTCTTCCAGGAAAGATTTCCACTAGATTTTAAAACACTGCTTTTGCATTAGTGAGGTCAGGCACCGCTGTCGGGCGAGGAGACCTGGGACACAGTCGGGATTCCTGTTCATCCCAAAGGTGTTCAGTGCGGTTGAGGTCAGGACACTGTGCAGGCCACTCGAGCTCTTCCACTCTAACCCTGGCAAACCATGTCTTCATAGATCTCGCTTTGTGCACAGCGGCTTTGTCATGCTGGAACAGGTTTGGGCCCCTTAGTTCCAGTGAAGAGAAATTGTAATGCTACAGTGTACAAAGACATCCTGTACAACTGCATGCTTCTAACTTTGTGGCAACAGTTTGGGGAAGAACCACATATGGATGTGATGGTCAGGTGTCCACAAACATTTGGCTATATAGTGTAGCTGCATAAAGACTAGCAGAGTTTGTCCAAAATGGTTAAAATAGTGCATTTTGAATGACATTTTGTTAGGGTAAAATAATGTTTCAGTGTAACATGTTAGGAAGTGTTAATTTAGCAGTGATGCAGATGGTCTCTGATGTACAATTGAAAGGTGTAGAAAATAGACAGTTCTAATTCATTTGTCTGATATCTGCTGAAATAGCTGGAAAAGCTGTTATGTTAGCACTGAGCTAGCAGTAATGTATCTTCCAATACCTTTCACCAACTGCTGCATTAAAACACTTACCATAAACATGAAATTGAGCAGATGACAATCAGCTAATTCAAAATGGCAACATACATGTACTCATCATGTAGAATAAGTTAATTCATGTAGTGACTTTTTTTTTAGTGCAATCTGCATGAGATGTTTAAGTTAAAGAGTTTCCCCCTCTGCACAGCTTAAAACTGCACTGGGATGCTTACTCTGTGGGCCGAACAGCACCGTGTCCAGAGCTTTAAGCTGCAGTTTCTGAGCATGACTGCGATCCAGGATCTTCAACACGGACAGCGTCAGGGTGGCATTTTTTACAGCCAGCCTAATGGTGAGAAGACACACTTTACTGTCTATGAAGCAATTTCAAATGCAAAGATCTAATGCAAGTACAATACAGCAATAGGGTTAACATGAATGATTAGGTTTAGATTAGTCCTGTGCAATTTATGCAGACTTAATGAGCCATTCCTAACTCAAGTGTTGACAAATCACTAGCTCCAGTTCCTGGGACATGTCTCCACTCATGTCTGGACTATTAGCTGCCCAAAGAATCAGTAGTTTCAATATCTAGAAATATCTACTCCCTAGAGACTTGTGATGCACCTTGATGTGTAAGTATAGTACACAATACTCAATCTGAAACCCAGCACTCTGCTTTACTACACATCATGAGTGGAAAAATCTTTACATATCAGTCATCATTCACAGCTGACTGACAACCTTTTCTTAATCAGGAACAAGCTGATATGTGGAAACACTGATGAATCAGAGCAAAATAAAGTGTAGGACAAAGCCATCATGTAACTCTCCTGCTAGCATAATGTGCACAACACCTCATGGTTAAACATATATATAGAAAATTAAGATGCTAGCCAGACTCAAACAATATATTTTATGGTTAATGTGAGAAGAGAACTCCATATCTCATAGTCAAAACATTGGGCAAAAAACTTGCTGACATTTTGACGAGAAATACTGTTTTGAAGAATTTTCCTCTTCCCATTTCCCCTAGTTTGGTTCGGTTCCCCTAGTCTGTATTAATGCACTTAACTAATGTAAAAGCTCAGAATACATTAAATCAGATTAGCTACCAATATTTAGTTTAGTCAGTTTCCAGGTAACCTGAACATTGGAATGGGCGAGTAGACTGGAGCATTCATTTACCAATTGGACTAGCTAATGAATTTATGGTTTGTCCATCAATCTAAGTCATGCTGATTTTTGATCAAATCCCTTTAGGAATAGAACCTACAGAGCAGCTATGAAGCTTATATATTTATGGCAATAAATGTAAAAGTGTGCAGGACTGTATGACTTTGTCTTACCTGGGCAAGGCTTGGCCATTGATCTCATTCTTCCTGAAGGAGTCGACATATTGTGGCAGTTCTACATAGTTAATGAGCCACTCTACCACTTGCTCCACCGTCCAATTATATGCTGAGAAAGATATAGAACATGATAAATTCACATTTCTAATTTCACAGTTGTCAAGAGGTTAACATTACAATCAAAGAAAACAAAAATGTACACAATTTTTCAATTAACCTAAGTGTATTCAATTAACCAAGACATGTAAGTGACTGAAGTTTGCTTCTCTATTGTTGCACCAGAGCTACAAGTATGTCGCTAATAAGTAAGGAAAGCTAATAGCCTTCATGCAAACTGCATGTCTAATTCATCACACACTAACTCCAAACCATGCTGAGTTGTTTTGAATGTTACACTAACTTACTCATGTGGGTTCTGACATTGTTTGACAAAGTTATTTATAAAAATGAATTAAAAGGCATCACACTTTTGCAGTAAGACGAAAATTAAGTAAATTTTCCTTTAAATGCCATAAAACACAAACGTATTGTCGCACCCCCATAAAAACATTATCTTAAACATAAACATGCCCTGTTGTTTCACACACTATGTTTAATGGAAAAAATGTCTTTCTCTGTGTCCCAGTGGGAAAAACTTCACATCATAAACTGTTACATGACTTCCTCTTCAGACTTGTAGCCACGTAACAGAGAGACGTATCTCTGTGAGCAAACAGGCCAGAGGGATTAGAAGCTGTCAGCATGCTGTAATTCTTCACTGGCTCCATCATCAAAGACTACACATGGCACACTCGGTCAGAGCCAACTTTGTCATTTCACCCATAGCAGAGGTTAGCAAAGGACAGAGAGCATGACGAATGTGGCCTAAACCCTGTGCATGCATTTTGAGAAGTTCCACTTTAAGCGCGACCACATCCTCGTAATTTCTTTGCAGTTGTTTGTGGTGTGAAAGCTGCTTTAGTGTAGCCTACAGAGGTCTTGCAGCTGCTATTTGTGTGTATGTACGAGTACATATGCTGACCTTCAGAGGCCCTCCAGGTGTTCCACATGTCCTCCACAGTGATCAGCAGGTCGGCGCCGTGGAAACTCTTGTGTTTCGCCTTGGGATCTTGATACTTTAGATCCTCTCGGAGAAACTGCAAGAGCGAAAAAAGATGAATCTCAAGACTTTGCTATGACAGTAAGGGATAAAACACTTCAGGCCATGCTGTTCTGAAGACTCTACTTAAACTACACTACGCATTTATATTGCATCCATCCACAAGTGCTTTCTTCAACTTGTCCTTATGTGGGAAAAAGTTTAATGTCTAATGAACTTGTCATAGTTACCTTTTTTCAGATTTAGATACTGATCAACACAATTATCACTTGCTATTCCAGCTGAACTGTTATGTAGAGGAAAAAGGTTAATGCATCTACATCATTCAGTTTTTTCCCAGCCATATCCTTATATAAGAACATGGCTTTTTATGGTATGTGTGGGCTTCCTAACAAAAAAGAATGCCCTTCTATATGGCTAGATGTTTACATTATTACCACTGTGCTGTATAATGATTGAAGCATTATGTTAAGAACAGGGAAAGATATTAGTGCTACGACTCATGGTGACGATTACATGGAAAAACGAAGCTGTTGGATATCCATAACCTTGAGTAGACTGTGGTCAGTCAGTGATTAGGGAGTTTACTCAACAGGCAGTGTACAGAGAGCTGCAGCTGAGCCGTTCTCATGACACGTAGATTTGGTTGATTCAAGTGACACGGTGTTTAAAAGCTCATCATGCTGGACTGAAGCTGTAACTTGTCTTTAGCATAACTTAAGCTGCTTTCACAGCCATCAGAAACAAACCTTTTGCCATTGATTTCAATAAGAAAGTAAGCAGGAATCAGCAGGGTCCATTTAATACCCAGTGGGCAGTCCTTATAAGGTTACATAGAACACTATAGGATCACTACACGTTCAAGTTTCGTGACAACTGGCCAATGCTAATCCTGCAAAATGCCAACTGCAATCTGATTGGACAGTGGTTGTGATGATTTTCAAATAATCAAGCCATTAACAGGTATCTAATTACAGACTGTAGATGTAGCGTACAGAATTTAAACATGATCAGACATACTAAAGGAAAAAAATAAGCAAGGTGCTGGGCCATCAAGAGGAACTCTGGAACTGTACTAGTGGAAGGAATGTCATTCTCAGGAGACAGTGTCTCTTAGCTTTTTGGGATAACAGAACACTCATGGAACACTGGCTAGCATGCTATGTTGTCTCACCACAGACAGAACATGACCCTGACCCGTTCCTCGGCAGAGGACACTGAGTACAGGCTGTAAAGTATAATAATCCCTGGCCATCCCCATTCCTCTCATAGTGACAGCTGGCTGACTTCACACACTATAGACAAAGCGGAGCATATAAATACCAGGTATTATCACAAGGACAAGATCCAATTATTTGTTACCCAGATATTGATAACAGATATCAGCACCATGTTTACTGATCTTAAAATCTACCGAGCGCAAATGGCAAACCGGGTAAATAAAACCTTTAGATTGGGTTAACTTAAATGAATTAATGAATAAATATGACAGATTTAATAATTATTAAATAGTCCATAAATCAAGTTTATATGTGTAGTACTACATTATATATAACATTTGGCAAGCACCATGTGGGGTCACAACCTCAAGGTTAAAAATCTATGACAACCAGCTGAAATTCCTCGAATCCCTCAGTCTTTACCTCGTCTGTCTCCGTCACATCCACGCTGCCGTCTGCGTCATCATCCATATCTTTGTGGATGCTTCTGATGGCCTCGAAGCTCAGCACAGCATTCTCATCCTGACACAGAACCTTATCGATCGCACACAGCTCTGCAGGAGAAGGAAGGAAGGGAGAAGGGAAAGACAAAAAAAAAGAGAGAGAGCAGAGATATGAAACCTTATATCCATGAAACAAATACTGAAATAAATCCTGTCAAGGTAGTTTATATTAGCAAGCTAGCTAGCACTTTTTTTTTCTGTGAAGATTATAAACATTTATTAATATGTCTTAAAAATGCTCCTGGAAATCATATCAGGTTGACACATATTAGCTTGTTGGCTAGCAACAGCAGTGAAGATTATGAACATCTGTGAATTTTTAGAAATCCTCTCATGTTAGCTCATGCTAGCTAGTTGGCTAGTGTTAGCAGTGAATATTATGAACTTTCATAAATATTACTTTAAACTTCTATCAGAAATCCTGTCATATTATCCTATAAAATTATTGTCAACTGTCTTCATCTCATTAACTGCACAGCTTTTTGGACTGTAAGATGCTTTTTTGTCATATGTCATAACTCAGCTGTTAGTGTAATAGTAATTTTTATAGGTCTATTTTGTAGCAGGTTTATAGTAGTTTGACTTTGGTAGCTGAATTAACACTACTGTTAACTCAGTGCTCACACTAGCCCTAGCAGAAACTAGCATTCAGACAGCACCAGGGATCAGACAAACAAAATGTCCTTATATAGTGAAATACAAGGTTTCAGGATTAAACACTGGAAAAACATTAAACCCACTGTTATTTTTTATCTTAAGCAATCAGAAAATCAGGAGTACTTCAGCACTTCAGAGCGACTCTTAGTGAACCAAGAATACTAACTCCTTCCAAACAGGGTTTTGAGCTCTTAGACCCTGACCTATGTGTACTATAGGGTTGTGACTCAGTGATACTATCGGTATCAGTATTCAGATTTAAACCCGATGTTGGTGTGGCCTAAACTATTTTTTTTTAATTAAATATACCCTACAACTATGTGCCAGAAACACAGGGACATGGATGTAGAAAAGCCAGCACAGTTCCTCAGCTACATCACTCCAGTTCATAATTGGTCTCAACTAGAGATGTGAGTGGGACTGTTTTTTTTAAACCCTGCTTTTTAAAGAGTTATTATTTTCTAACAAATTTAGCTGGTTCAAATATGATTGAGCAAATATGTTGGTATGAATATGAGCAGGTTTATATATTGATCTGAATATGAGCAAAACCTGAAAAAACGTGATACAGCAGCTGGGAAAATGCGTAGGAGCATAAGGGTGAACATTTAGAGCATATGCTATAAACTAATAAATACAAAATTGGGTATATGTAGTTTTAGTCTCATTGGTTCTTGACTTTTCAGACACCATGTATAAGCTTAATTTAAACTAAGGATGAATGAATAAACATTGTAAATGCATTGTGCAGGTTAAGGAAAGTGGTCTTTCTTTGGCTCGCTTGCTCTCGCCCACATGAAAGTAAAAAAACCTCCTGCTCATGTGACTTTTTTGTTCCATGGTTTCTCAGTCACAAGGCACACCTCTAGTCTCAACCAGATGCCCTGATGAAGATGAAGAAGAAAAGCGAGCCTCCTATTCATTACCTCTTCAAAACATATTATAGTATATTCCTTCAGAATAACGTATTCCTATTCGGTTTCATCCCTAGTGATCTAGCATGAGGATATGTTTTTGATGAAGATTACAAAGCATTTTTGTAAGTCACTCTGGATATGTACATCTGCCAAATGTAGTAATTGTAAATGTAAGGGTAACCGTGGTCTTCAAGAGTTTGGTGTAACCAGGAATGGACTGTTTTGGATAAAATGTGGTTCTCCAGGAGAGCTTGACAACCCCAATAAAAGCCACGCCATATCCCTCACTCAGTCAAAATCATTTCACATTCAGCGCAGTATGCATGTTTTACTAATGGTGAAAATATACTAAAGATGAACAACTAAATTTTCTTATAAATAATTTAGTGATGTATCCTGCTTTCAGCACATCATTAAGAAGACTTTGTACTCTGCAATGTACTAATAATAAAGAGGAGGAAGCTTGGGGTCCCGCTGTAAAAATAACATTAACAGCATGAGTGCTGAAGTGAAGTTCATGCAGCTACTGATGTACTATGCAACAACAGGGAGCAAGTTTTTTTTTTAAACTATTTATAGACAGAAGCACAGCTGCAGGGTTTCTGATGCAGTAGCAGGAGAGTAAAAACAACTGCAGGCATCTCTAGTTAACTTTCTGATAATTTCATGATGATATGTAAGTAGTAAGATCACTCGGAGTCTGATATAGTGCCTTATAAAAGCATTTTTAAGTGCTTATCTAAAGGGGATTACACCCTGGAAGAGATAGTTGTGGTTACAAATTGTGCATCTACTTGTCTGGAATTTCCCTGCAAACATAAGAGGCTGACACAAGTCAAGTATGATTAAAAATAAAAAAAACAACAACAGTGCCTTGGGTGATCACAGCAAAAGTACTCTTTCTACAGAGTAGAGCGAATCTGAGCCGCATTAAATATAGCGAAACTTTGATGCATTATCAACTACCACATCATTTGCAATGCTGCTTAAGTTCCATGACAAAAAGAAAACCACAGTGCACACAGAACCACTGAACACACTTCTGTTATTTAGAACAATCACCATACACCTCGATTATTCACAAAGGCATTCTATTACAACTTAAAGGTCAAAGGTTACAGATACACCGAATTTCAGTAAAGGAATTTGAAATTATACTCTTGCAGGTCCTTCATTCTTTTCGCAGATTTGATAAATTATAACTTTAGATTAGGTCTCTCTCCTCACACATTCCCAACCAAATGTATGTATATATGTTTCAAAAAATATGTTTCAAAGATATGCAGAAAGTCTTTGCTGATGTTACAAAGATGTGCAGATAAGAACCACTTTTACAGTCATATACAAGCCATTATATTAAATGTAATATAGACTGAAAAATTCATAGGCTTTCACTCACTCTCAGTAACCGCTCATCTTGATTGGGGTCACCAAGGCTCCGAAGCCTATCCCGGGAACACTGGGTGTGAAGTGGGAACACACCAGCTGATTGCAGGACACTATGCATACACACATTCACCCACTAAATCTCAGCTAGGGGCAATTTAGCTTAGCCAGTCCACCGACTGGCATGTTTTTGGGAGGTGGGAGAAAACTGGAGAATGTGGAGGAAACCGACACAGACACAGAAAGAACATGAGAAACTCCCCACATACAGTAGCTTGAGCTTAGGACTGAAATTGGGACCCTGGAGTTGTGAGGCAGTCGCTGCGCACTACAGTTATTCGCCACAGTAACTCTTTCAGCTGCATCAGAGTCAATCAGAGAAAAAGCTCAGAAAAAATAGCTCAGAACAGAATGCAAAAACAGAGATAAGAGTAATCAATAATGAAATGTGAGGACAGATGGGAGTGAAAAGCTTTCGCTCTGCTTCACTAGAGTCGTGGCCTTCCAGCGAAAAGATCTGAGAAAGTGCCCTGATGGAGCCGTGAGGATTTACAGAGCATGCAGCCTTGACAAGTTCCTTCATCAATGTCCTCTGACCAGACAAACACACATGTACAAGCAAAAGATTGCAATGTTCCTACCCAATGACAAAAAACAAAAAAAACAAACAAACAAAAAAAAACCAGGAATGAAGTCTGCCAGAGACTTGAACTGACTGAAAATTTTCCAACAAAAGTTGTTTTTGCTAGAAATATTTTACAGACAATATCATACAGCTGGCAATCTCACAGCTTTAATACAGTGCAGTGCAAAAAAAAAAATGTAGAAAAGCCTCTCCTTTTCCAGCTAAGTTGTGAGTGCAGTATGTGACAATTCCAAGTATAAACAACAAAAGAGTGATCACATATGAGAACAAGCAGTACTGTAGTCCTTCAAAGCATGCTGTATGTGTATGTGCTCCTTTCCAATGCATGCCTTAATCTCATGGCTGTGAGTTCCAAATCAAAGCACATTCAGGCCCTGATTTATAAAGATCCAAAATAATGAGCACTAATTGACATGTGCAATGGTATACATTGTATGCATAAATATGTTTTGAGTGAATTGTATCATGTCATTTCAGCTGAGAGAACAATATGCAAATGAGACTTAAAGCCATGATTTATCAGACTAAGTAAATGGTATAATTTTCTCTTCAACTAGCAGAAATAAGCTTCTGCAAATTTAATTTCTTTGGGTTTGGGGGAATGTTCCAGTTCCTGCTTGCTGCTGACCAAAGCCGTTGCGGCTTTCCTCAAATTAATACACTAGTACCTAGTATGCTGGTGTATCAGGTTGTGAAACCCAGCATGCTTAGTGATGTATGATTTTTTTAAACCCCTGCAGCGTCCCCTGATTTCAGATAAAGAGCAAGGGACTTTTTCAGAGAAGGAAGTGTGGGCTTGATGAAGTTGAAGTGTTTATTACACCTCACAGTAGATAAGAGGTATTTTATGACGAATAGCTTATTAATATGCAGTCTGTTGAATGTATTGTATCAAGAACCCCGTATCAAATAATACTATATGATACTCTATATTGTTACACTCCTACATGATATGTCCAATTAATGTTCAATATTAAAAAAAAAAAAAAAAAGATATAATTTTTGGCCCATCCCTATCACCCACCTATATGTGAATCTAAAGTGAGCAAAAGACTTTAGGACTTTTTCACACCTGGCTCATTCGGAGCATTTGTTTCGGAACCCGGTGTGTTTTCTCGCTTGGTTCGGGTTTGTTTAGACATATATGGACACAGCAATCACGCCAGGATCCACACCAAAACAATCGGCCCGAGACCACCTGAACGAGGTTGTCTTGGCCCGATTGCAAACGAACTCCGGAGCGGTTCGCTTGTGGTGAGAAAGTAAACCGACCCAGTGAAATTTGGTCTGACAAACATATTTCTAAAACAACTTTCAAAAACCCATAAAAACGCAGAGGTTTGCAAGGTGTTTAGCGAGCATCTCAAGGAGATGGGCTTTAATCACTCCGTGAAACATCAATTCCCGCTCAAACTGATAAATTATAATAACTACAGCAAAAAGAAAGCCACAATAAGCTCAGAGCTGCTGTCTATCCAACCTGATGGATGACCCCTATGAGAGGAACCCTGGAACATAAACAGGCCCACTCTGACCAATGAGAGGACAGTTTACTCACATGTGACTTGCATAAACAATTTTTGGTATGCTTTGAAATGTTGCCTTGTGAAAGCAAACCGAGCCAAGGAGAAAATGTAACACTGTAGCAAGTCCCCGTTTCAAAACAAAGCACAGATCTACAGGTCTGAAAATGCCCTTAAACATAGGGCATAGCAAGGCTACTTTAGAGCCAGGGCTGATAATCTAATAAGGCTGGAAACAGTGGGCTGCCACCTTGACAAATTCAGGCTAAAGCACTGTTTCTACTGAGCCCGGGACTTACTAGAATGTAAGCTAGCTGTAAGTAGCTATTTTTTCTCTATGGATAGAGTTAGTTATTCTAATCTATCTACAGCACATATACGGTTATGTTATTTACCAGACTATATGATACTATATGTTTTTAACCTCTGACACATGCTGTGATTTATACAGCAGACTATGTACACTATATGCCTAAAGGTTTGTGGACACCTCATCAATAACACCCATAAGTGCTTTTTGAACATCCCATTCCAGACTCAGTCTCCTTTTACTGTTATAATAACCTCCACTCTTCTGGAAAGGCTTTCCACTAGATTTTGGAGAAGGGCTGTGGGAATTTGCCCATTCAGCCACAAGAGCACTAGTGAGGGCAGGTACTGATGTCAGGCGCCGGGGCATTGTCATGCTGGAACAGGTTTGGGCCCCTTAGTTCCAGTGAAGGGAAATTGTAATGCTACAGCAAACAAAGACATTCTAAACAATTGTGTGCTTCCAACTTTGTGTAACCAGTTTGCGGTAGGACCATGTATGGGTGTGATGGTCAAGTGTCCACATACTTTTGGCCATATAGTGTATATCTAAATATTTTTGCATTAGCATTATTGTAAAAATAACCATTTGTTAGTATAATTATAGTTAAAGTGTTACTCCATCAGATACAGCATGGTTACAGGAAGCTATATTACTATTGGCTTGGCAACAACAAAATACTTTTTGTTATTTGTTAATACGGTTTCAGAATTAAACACTGTCATACTGCAAGGAATTAAAGCCAGTAATGTAGTAAAGGTTTTATGTTGCAACAGTTCTGCATACGCTGCTGTATGACCCAGGAAGAGACTAAACAGGTTTAACATGAGTAAATTTGTCTTCCCAGCGTACAGCCATTAGCGTGATGCTGGATTTCCTTGTTTAACAAAAAGGCTGGCCAAACTGTAAAGGTGAGGTCAACATTAGTAGTTGGGTACACATGCAAATTTAAGCTAACTCTGAGCTAGTGCACTGTTTGGGCAGGTATACAATATTTACAAAGACAGACCTGCCTACTCCCACAAGTCATTTTATCCAGTTACTTCAGTCTGTCAGGACTGTGTGTTCAAACATCTTTTAACCATAACAAGAGCAAAAGGTAAACACGAACATTTATAAACTTCACGGAATTAAAACTGGGACAGCGCAAATAGGTTTCATGGTAAGTCACTGTGTGTGACTTGATGATTATCACACCAGTGACTTTTTCAGAACGCAGTTAAAAAATTCTATCAATTCTATCTATTACCATCTATGCATTATTATATTTTCTGTAAAGATCCTAAAGTAGTGGTAGTCTAAAAACATCTCAGGAAAAAAGGAATAATGGCCACTACAATGTCTCTCATAAGCAACTGTTATTGTTATTGTATTGTATTATCATACAAAACTAATATTTTATGTTTGCCAGCAACTTGGTATAAATGAACCCACCCTACAATTTTTGGTTGTTTCTATGCTAGCAAATAGGAATAAAATGGGATCTCTTCCTCTGACACACAAGACACACACTGCACCCTAATTATGATTGTTACGGAGTTATTATACCGTAAATTTTAAATTGTAACATCCCTTAACCTGAATACAGCTCCACAAGCATAATAGGCAGCACAGGATTTCAAACCACTTCCTCTCTTAATGTGCAGCGTTCCAAATACCAAATAACACAGCCAACACCTGGCAATGCAGAGAATAAATGATTCGTACTAATCTTCCTAAAGACCTTTTGTCTAAATATCTGTCTAAACACAGAAAAAGAACAACTGTATTATTATGCGTTAACATTATTATTGCTCTTACAGCAGAGCCCTACATTCTCTATGTATTCTATATTATATGTATTCTATTTATTTATTCGTTTGTTTGATAGTTTTTTCTTTTTTTGTAGTTCATTTATTTTTTTAGTATGTTTTTTTCCCCATGTTATTTCGTGTTTTCTATTCTGAATTTTATAAATGTACCTGATTTGACCGTAATTCATTAAATGAAGGTAATACTGTATTATTTCCATTAATCTAGCTAATTCACATTACTTTGCTGATGTATGGATGATGGACGTCATGCACACTATGATGCAATGGTACAGAGACACACTTCAGTAAAAACACGAATGATATAACATCCAGATTAAGACAGATAGCGCGAAATGTTTCGAAATATGTTAAAAAAAAAAAAAAGGTCCCAACTTCCAATCTCAGCATTGCTGCTTTTATAGTATATGTGAAATGTTTTGATGTCACAATTTCGTGACTCTATCCATGTTGCTACACTGTAAGTAGCAATGTTGGTGGATATAGGTGTTGAATAATTAAATCAGAAACAGGATATCCTTCCTTATCAGACATGAGACAGAACATTGGATTGGGTTTTGAAATAAAGGTGGCGCAGGTTCTCAGACTGCCTTATTGATATTTCGGAGTAAATATTAGTATAAGGCAGGAGGTGGCTGGTGAGTCGCACATTTGTACAGGTTTCGTCTCTTATTCGGACCATAAAGAACTATCGCAGACTATACAGAGTACATACTGTACATACCAGACAGTTAAAAAGGCGAGTGGACAATATGTCAACAGCATGTACAGCAAACTAACATAAAAATGCTTTGAACTGGCCTCACAACTATTTAATCAACAGTAGAGTTCACTCAACCTGGGATTGTAGTTGCTGAAGTTGCATTACCCTTACAAACTGCCTCAAAGCTTCACGTTATATCAGGTCATCACTGACCACAAAGTTTCTCTTAAGTCTGTTCCTTAAAAAGGAGAAGTTTGCATTGTGTCTCCTTCCAGGAGAAGTTATGAAATTCTCTTTGTCCCATTACACAATCGGTCATCAACATCACAGCTTGTGTAATAAGAAGCTTTCCATTTCTGAGAACCGTTAACAAAGAATTATGGTTTTGTTTAAATGTACTCTATTGTAAATGAGTTGAAAATAGAAAATTAGCAACAACAGGGAGGCTTCATTCTCTTGAATGCAGCACAGAGAGGAAACTCTGGACTGGGACGATATCGACTGTGTCTTAAGCCTGATGCGGAATAGATATGTGGAATTTGTGTTAAAGATGTTTTTGGCATTCACAATTAATTGTAGAACTTTTGAAGCATATTATTGTATCATTTATGGAAAACTACAATTGTGCTATTGTGGCATATATGAATATGCAATAAGGTTGTAGACAAGCTGTTCGGGTTACTTTCATTCTCCTTCTAACAGTCTTCCAATGAAGACACAATATAGGTGATATAAACCAACTCTATTTTAAAAAGCTTCCAAAATAACCATCATTCCATGATTACTGGAAGTGTTTAAAAAACTGGTGTGGATTTAAACAATGGCCCTTTTTTTTGTCATCACCTAATGTTCCTGGCCTAATTTGTATTTATTAAACAAAATTTGAGTGTCTAGATGTTACTCAGCCTGATCGTGGGTACTAGAATGAATTATTTTTACCCCCTGACAGGTCAATACACTGTTCCTCTCCCCCACCCTGCCATCATAGTTTTCATTTCTGAGGGTTTCTCTAGCACTCCCTGTCTATTTACGGCTCTTGGAATCACCTTACTGTAACAGCACCCCTTAACGTGAATGCAAAAATGATTATAACTGAGGCAAAACAATTTAAAAAAACCATAAAAATTGTCCAATTTTATCCACAAAGAACCAGGGTCAATAATAATCATGTGTAATAATGTGTCTTTGTGCACAAATAAATGTGTCTTGCTGTTTCCTTGGCAAAATTATTTTTTTTCCACTGAGGAAAGATGTGACTTTTATCATATTTGAAAAAATGCGACAAATTTCTGGGGCCAACTGGACACATTCTCAGCGCATAATGATTATCAGGTCAGTCAAGTCATTACTAACCCATTACCGCCCTTTCTGAAAATGGAAATGGTGTGCTCGTAATCCATCATGGGAGAAAGACTCTCTTTTGTTTGAGATAAGATGGGATAATGTAGTTAAATGTAGTGAAGCTTTTCAGTCCAGTATTACCCAGAATAACAAAGTAGAAAACTAAATTGGTCTTAGAAATAGCCTATACACAAATTTTAAGCTCTTTTGTAACCTGTCCATCAATGGAAACTACCGAACCACAGGACCATCACCAGCAGCAACTCATGACCGATTTTGGTGGGGCAGTACGACATTAATAACTATCCTATCACACTTGACTTCTGCTACTATCTAGTGAATTTTTAGAATAACCCCATGATAGGCAGTTGAGAGTCAACAACATACAGTCATCCAGCTGTTTTACATGTACCGTTGTTCAGCTGTTTTGCATCCAGCTGTTTTACATGTCCCATAGTTCAGCTGTTTTGATACAGCAGGTAGGTGCGCTTCCCATGTGAGCTAATATCGTTAACCAGGGTTGTGAAATTTCCAACCCAACTACATTCCAAAAACCACACAAAAGACATGAAACTAGCTCAAAATTGGGTCACTGGAAAAGGACGACAGTTTTCTTCTTTTTCTCAGCCTTTGCTTGAGAAAGGGCACAATCTTTGAAATATATCTAACAATAGAAATGATTCTCTACATTATAGACACACTGCACAGCACAGACAAGGCGTCTTTGTTTGTGGAAATCTATTAGATTTAAAGCAGCTTATTTTTTATATATTAGATTTAATGCTGCAGTATTTTTAAACTAGCCCACTTTGGCAATCCTGTTATTAACTGTGCTGTCCGCTCTTCCTCCTCCACTGAAAATGTTCATAGAGAGTAAGCATGGGACAGCACGAATCCTGCCCCAATGGGACTCTTTTAGCGCTTGTTGCTGTTCCTTTTTTTGATCACTATGTTTAATAATAACTCTATGGAGCTAAATGGGGCACTGAGTTCCCACAATTGTGCAACATGTAGAAAGGAAAGCAAATTAATGGAGCATCTGCTTATGGTGGACAAAACACAAGATTTTTAAATCATTGGTCATTCAAAAGAGGTACTTAGTATTTCAATGAAATTTAGAATGTATGTAATTGTGAATGTGGACTTTATGAAGATTAGCATTTCGTGAATGGCCGATGGTGGGATTCTTGCTCACCTGGCCCTAAGTTTACTGCCATCAATGCCATCATGTTCATCATTTTGTACACTGCTAACTAGACAAGACGTGCCTCTGCTATAACTCAGCACAACTGTGTCATATAGCTAGAGCACGCCAGTGACACTGGTATGATAGTGGCATGTGTGTAAATGGTGCTGATATCAGTGTATCAAGTACAGCAATGTTAACTGACCCTTCATCAGGGTCAGTTTTTGACCACAGAACTGATGCTGGATGGATGTTAGTAGTTGGAGGAATGTTCTCACTATTGAGGTGGACACTGGACTTCCACCCAAATAATGCTTCGTTAGTGGTGGTTCCCTTGCTTTAATAGACAGGAATGAAAAGGGCTGACAAACTGTGATAGGCTACAGTCCATCCGTCAACTCTCTGTACCACTTATCCTACACAGGGTTGCAGGAAGCCTGGAGCCTATCCCAGGGGACTCGGGGCACAAGGTGGGGGACACCCTGGATGGGGTGCCAACCCATTCACACTCACACACACTACGGACAATTTAGAGATGCCAATCATATATAATGCATCTTGGGACTGGAGGAAGAAACCCCCAAGGCACGGGGAGAACATGCAAGCTCCACACACACACAGGGCGTAGGCGGGAATGTGTGAGGCAAACGTGCTAACCACCAAGCATAGTAAATATACATAGTACATAGTATATTTACTATTTACACATAGTAACATGGTCAGTGTGTATAGAAACCAGGTAGATTTCTCTGACCTGAAAACCTGTCGGCAGGCTGGACCTGGTCTGGAAATCTTGGTGGATCTGCTGTGCTTCTCATCACCAGGCAAAGACAGATGATACACACAGAAGTAAGACTTACTGAATCCATGCTGACCTGAACACACACACACACACACACAGACACAACACAAAGATCACTTAAGCGCCATCCAGGTTCCAGTTAAGGCTCATTCTCAGAAGTTAATCATGACTGATAACACTAATGTATGCTGAAACAGGATCTTAAATGTTGACTTGGTGAAAGAAGTTGGTTATGTGGGTTTTAGTCTTTGGGTTCACAAGTTCCGCATTTCACGTCAGTCTTTCCGGCTGATTGACCTCCAGTTCTGACAAGTTAGTAGAGAAACATGAGCACTAACATGAAATAAATACCTCATAAACATTTTAATCTGTGCTACCATTATATCCGAGGGCTAACTTGATCAAACTTGATCAAACTTTACATTACCTTCACTTCTCAGAAGAGATGTAATCTTTCAGCTGAAATTACAGTTACCTAGTGACAACTCATAAAGGATGCCTGACATTTTACATTTTACATATATCATGCAACTATACTCGTTTCAAAATGGCCAGTAATAAAGTTATTTGAAAAGAAAAAAATATATAAGGCTATAATTTCACCATACCTCCTGAAAACTTCTGGAAGAAACCACCGGAATAGGCGAGTTCAGCAGTAAGCGTCCATCCCTGTCAGCAAGCTCTTCTTAAGCAATACAGAAACAAATACAACACTATTCCAGATATTTGGCCAAATAAAGTGAACAAAATGCCACAAAGATTAAAAGGTCCGTATTAAAAACCTATTAAAAGTGAAAGTCATGCCTGCAGCTGCTCTGCCTCCACACGACGACGTGTAGGAAAGAATTTTAGCCGTTCAACATGATCAATCTTGCTGCGAAGCTAACACTGTAAACTAGAGCAATGCCGCCATCTTGTGCTTAACATCATAGAGACGCGTACTGATAGAAACTTAGAAAAGCGCCATTTAAACAGTTTAAAACGTTGTCCACTGTCGTGTTGATAATGAGGTGACATTTTGACAGCCAGTATCTGTTCACAAACTGCATTAATACTGTTTCACTACGGCGTATAACTATCTAAAACGTACTCAAATGAAGAGAAAAGAGCACTTAGCTAGTGAGGTTTTACACAACCTTAAGCCGAATGTCTGTTTTTTTACCACTGTGTTTGTTAAACTGGCTCATGAGCAACATGAAGGTAAGGTTAGGAAAAAACAAACAAACAAAAAAACTCACAAAAAACACATTTATATCGGTTTGGTAAAATATATTTATATTTTCTTTAAAGTAAAGATGTCAAAGTTTACCACAATTCATCACATTTAAGTGGTGATTGAAGATGAATGAATGAATGTAGGCATGTTTCTCAACGTTTGGAGACTCTAAGCAACAGCTTCCTCAGGAGCTTCACCTACACCAATCAAATTACTGATAGGCAAGAATGAACAGAATTAATGCTTCAAAAACAGTTTAATAAACAATAAAGTAAAAACAATCTCTAAACAAGTAGATTGTATAAATAAAAAAAGAAATCAAATAAAAGTATTAAAAATTAAGGCAAATAAATATAGTCATTACAAAGAAATGGTTAAACAACAACATTGTGCATATAAAAAAAAATATAATATAACATAAAATAAGTGGGGGTAGAGTAGCTTAGTGGTTAGCACACTCATCTCATGCCCCCATGGTTAGGAGGTTTGAATCCTCCACCCTGGGTGCAGGGTACTTGCATTTTTCCCCCATGCTTCAGGGGCTTCCCCCAGGTACTCCGGTTTCCTCCCCCAGTCCAAAGACATGCGTTGTAGGCTGACTGGCATTTCAAATTGTCTGTGGTGTGCGATTGTACCCTGTGATGGGTTGGCACCATGTCCAGGGTGTCCCCTGCCTTGTGCCCCAAGCTCCCTGACATAGGCTCCTCCATGACCCTGCGTAGGATAAGCAGTATGGAAAATGGATGGATGGGCAGATGGAAGTAAAACAAGTTTCCTTTCTTTACACACCACAGTGGGGTCTGCCTAGTACATTATCCTTTTCCCCAAATGATAGTAAAGTGTGATTTTTGCAAGTCTACTTTAAAAATCATGGGGTCCCCTAGTGGTCCAGGAGCCCTAAGCAATTTCTTATACCACTTACAGCAAGAAACAGTCCTAAATGAATGAATGAATGTTGCTCTAATATGCAAATACAGGTCATGCATCACCAGTTTACAAGGAACAGGGACAGGGTTTGTAGGGTTAGAGAGTGTGTGTGATTTGCATATTCATAAATTCTAGATTTTGTGACAAGGGTGTACGTGTGAGTGGACATGCATCCACAGCTGCCAACTATGCGTGCACTGTTGCCAAATATCCAACACTGTTGTTAGATTTGGAGACTTTTTAGACTCCTGTATTTACAAGTAATAAAAGTGAGTTATTCCATCCATAACTGTTTCCTTCCCATCTAATCATTACCACAGCTTCATTTTGTCCATGTTCTTGATAGAAATTATAGTCTTTTGTAAATATGTAAATAGTTAGTTTGTGGTGCCCAAGGTTTGGCCCTCTACACTGAAAAAAAGTAGAATATGTGGCCAGTCAAATTTAAGAGAACATATCACATATAGTTTACATAAAAATGTTAGGTTTCTCATCAAAATTTGATGAGATTTTATTGCTTATACTGAACTTAAACAATTTCAATTCAATCAATTCAAGTAGTATTAATGTAACCCAATTTGTTTAAAGTAAACTGGGATGTTGGCATTGATGGGAACTATAACTATAGCATTCATTTAATGCAATTAAACTGTGAGTGGTAGAATAGCACAGTGGTAATGTAGCTGTTGCAGCCCATCAGTGACCTGGGTTTGATCTTGTGTTTGGATGAGAGTGTGGAGTTTGATTTTATTTAGGGCTTTGAAAATACTTTATCAAATCATGTTGGATGGACGAAAACAAATTGTGTTAATGTCACACAGTTCAATCACATGGAACCGATGTACGCATTTGAATTAAGTAAATTCAGCAAGCTTTTATTTTCAGTGTAAGTCCAAGGGGCATTGAGCAGTAGCCTGTTTTTAAATGAAATGTTGATAGTTTTCAAGTGAAAAAAGTTGTGATTTTTAAACCCATGAGCATAACTGGTGAACAAATATTTTATTTATTTATTTATTTTAAAAAGCTGTCTCTTATTGCTTTTAATTTTTCTGGTGAGGACATATAGACCAGTCAGGCAACGCAGACGTGCATGGTGTAATCACCCATGGGCCTCTGAGTTCTTAATCTATCCTTGGTGGTGCCATGACCAAAGACTTCTTCTTTCTATAGAAGCAGCCTTTATTTTGTCACATATACTTTACAATACAGTGAAATTTTTTTCTTCGCATATCCCAGCTTGTTTGAGGTCAGAGCTCAGGGTCAGCCATGATATGGTGCCCCTGGAGCAGGGGGAGTTAAGGGCCTTGCTCAAGGGCCCGACAGTGGCAGCTTGGCAGAGCTGGGGCCTGAACCCCCAACCTTCTGATCAGTTACCCAGAGCCTTAACCTACAAGTTCTCTATCTATTCTGATAAAACTATTCTATTGTATTCCGTTCTATTCATAATCAGAAGTTCTTGCTTTTTCATGCAAATGATCATGACGATGCAATGAATATGCAGATTAGTCTGTGACGTCATAAGACCTCTTCTAGTGATTCCTTAGCATGCAATAGCTACTTTCCCCTGAAAACACTATGTATGTGTGTGTGTATCTTTATGTCATATTAGCTGATTTGTGAAAAAAGATCTTTAAAAGTTTTGTTGGGCGACTTTCCTCAACCCCATGACCCAAGAGATTACAGGGACCTCAACACTTTGACATGCTTAATGCACTGCCCATGATTTTTTCTTTTTTTTTGAGTTTGCTAATTTGTCTGTCCCTTTAAGACTTTATTTTTCAGTACAGGAGCGCAAAACTGGAATTTATGCAAAGTCTTATGACGGGAAAGAAAAAAAAGCCGCCATCGCTTTCTGAGTAGGAGTGAAATCTGAGAATACCCTGCAGTAACTTAATAAAAAAAACATGATGAGAGTGGGCTAAACTGCACACTGCGGGAATTCATGGCCTCACTTCAGCAAACTTCCTCAAATATGCCGTTAAGCCATACTTCCTCTGTTCGGCGCGCGCCTACTTCCTACATGCAGTAAGTAGCTGAGATCCACAGCGGAGTGCGCGTGCTTGCAGACGGACCCGCTGCTCGCGCTGGAATTAAAGCACCTAAAGCGGAGTATGATCGGTAAGACTGCTTCATTTCCACTTCACTGTGTCATGTAAATGTTTTCACTAGGCTGGGGATGGAGTGAGACAGCTTGTCGGTAGCATCTCGTCTTGTTTTTGTTTTTTTTCCCCTTTACTCCGGGCGTTGACTTCAGGCAGGACAGTCGCGCGCTCAGACCTAGGCTACATACAGTACACTATTCTTCACTTTGCTCCTTTTACTTGATCACTTCATGTGGATTGTTCTGATCTTTCAGTCTCGACTTGTGGAGTCGTTCATGTTCAGTCTGTAGAGACCCAGGTGCCACTCCCATGCGCTCATGACCTCTACACTGTCCGAGAAAAAGGGTACTAAACTGCAGTCCCATGTCTCTGGAGTGTTTCCATCAGCATGACACACTGTGTACCTTTACTATGGATCTTTAAAATAGAATGTAAGGCTCATAATTGGACCTTAAGGCTCACTGATTTACTTTTAACCCTTTCCTCTAAAAGCTACACCACATGCACCTTCCCAGGTAAAAGCTAAGGTACAATAAATGTATTACTGATGGTGCATTTTGGTTCCTTATTTCTAAAGAGTACGCTCATACACCTCATACACCTTTTGTACCTTTTTACCTACCTAGAGAAAGCTTTACTCAAAAAAAAAAAAAAGTTATGGTCTGTTATGCATCTCAATTTTTATTTTAAAGGTACAATATATCCACATTTCCAGGTGAATTCTACAAAGGTGCAAAAGATAAGCAGCAAGGAATAGTACAGTTTAGTACCTTTTTCCTGAGAATGCATGTATACACCTATAGTCTGTATGACTACTTGGTGAATTATCCACAATAATAATAATAATAATAATAATAATAATAATAATAATAATAATGGGGAAAAAACCCATCTCAGTGAATGGCTTGGAACCAGAGAGAAGGAACCAGTTCATATCAAATGCAAGTTCTTTATAAACTATTTTAATTTAATCAGCGACCAAAACATACACTCCGGGAAATAAAGGTACCACTGTACTTTTCCTTATTTTTGGGTGGTATCGTGAAGGGTACGTCTTTTGTACCTTCAGTGTGTATATTTTACTTGGGAAAGTGCATGTAGTGTAGCTTTAGTTAGCTTTTATAGTAAGATACAACAGTGGTCTTTAAAATGGTTTTTAAAGGTATAATGTATACACATTTCCAGAAAGATACATACTAAAGTTACAGATGAAGAAAAAGAGAAAGTACGGTTTGGTACCTTTAAGTAAGTAAGTAAGTAAATAAATAAATAAATGATCAAACCTATAACAATTATTATGCAAATTCAGGTTTTGTATCTCATGTATCTTTAAACATGTTTTTGCTATTTTGCGATGCGTACAGTAGATTAGCAAGTTTTGGATCAAATCAAAAATGTCGCAAGGAAAGAGAAAGAGACAATGATATAGTTTGTGGGTTTGCTTTAGGAAAAGTGGAACTGTGTGTAGAGACATCCTCATCCTATAAGCTGTAAGAGTTGTGTGTGTGTGTGTGTGTGTCCATATCAGTATCATAGCTTTGTAAGGTCCATTCATCTGCGCACAGTCACTTCCCTGATCTGGAGCATATCAATTATGCAAATATGTTTTACATTAACAATAGTCTGCTTTTTTCCCACCACCTGCAACACTGTTAGCTGCGATTTGACTGGCTGTGCCTCGTTCGACCGTAAAGCGGATGTTTTGTAAAAGAAGAATCTTTGCTCAGCAGTCTGCAACACCCCGCTGCTGATGCTAAGTGAGAGTTCCTTATTAATCCTTCCTCTTACTGTATGCCCTGTCTTAACCTTAAAAGTTCAGAAATTTCAAAAAAGGCAGAATAACTGAAAGTAGAGATCCATGATATGTGACAAATTCTGACATTGTGAAAGTAATAAGTTGTCATAATAAACTATTTGTACACTTATTAGTTCGTTTGAGGTTAAGCAAGAGAACTCATACGTAAACAGTTGCTGTAGTCACTGTAGTTTATTAGGTAAGTAATCAGTATTATTATGACTCTGATGCATATCCATATCTGTTTTATAGAGCCTCATAATGAATTTGCTAGCTACAGAATGTTTTTACAGTAATAAGCCCAAACATACCCTAAATCCATCCAAGTTGTATAAAACATGTCAGCTGAATTAAGGTAATGGTTTCCATAAACCATTCATGCAAACTCAGCAAGTAGGTTTTGTGAAGAACTGAGAGCATATTGCATTTTTAACCAGATACTTCCACTTTTTATTTCTTTTCTCAAGCAATCTCAGCCTGATTTAGTTCTCTTTTCTTTCTTTTTAGACAAAAAGTGTCAATGCACAGACTAAGTTTAGCACATCCAGAACACAGACTAAGTGTAACACATTCAAAAATGCAGACTGAGTTTAGCTCATCGAGAACACAGACTAAGTTTAACATCCAGGACACAGATTAAGTTTAACACATCCAAAACACAGACTAAGTTTAGCTCATTGAGAACACAGACTAAGCTTAACATCCAAAACACAGACTAAGTTTATCATTCAAAACGCAGACTAAGTTTAACATTTAAAACGCGGACAAAGTTTAACACATCCACAACACAGACTAAGTTTAACACATTCAAAAATGCAGACTAAGTTTAACACATCCAGAACACACACTAAGCTTAACACATTCAAAAATGCAGACTACGTTTAACACATCAGAACACTGACTAAGTTTAACATTCAAAACGCAGACTAAGCTTAACACATCCAGAACACAGACTGAGTTTAACACATCCAGAACTTTTACATTCCTACAATAAAGTTTTGACACTTGTTTTAACAACTCTTGTTTTAATTGGTTTCTCAGCTGATTTTGGTTGTAGTTGAGTAGATGTTTTGGGCAATTATATTTGTTCACAGACATTTCTCACTTCTCTCTCGTTTGGAAGTCTTGCTAACGTGCAGTGTTGCAGCACATTTTCGAAGCATGCATTGTCTCAATTCTGACGCCATCAGTAATGTTTCCTGTTGGTAATCAACGCAAGTTGGTCAGTTTAAAACAGGCCCCAAGGTCTGGTCAAAGGTCTTAAAACTACTAAACCTAAAGTGGGAAGTTGTAATTGTTGTGAATTGCATTTGTAATTTGTATTTATTCACCGTTTTTTGCACCCTCGCATCTCCAAGTCTTATATTATCACTCTTGCAGGCCAGTCAGTTGTCTCAGACCAGAGAGACTGACAGAGGGACACAGGAAGGGGGTTCCACCTCAGTGTTGTTTCGCTAAGTTCTTGGCTTACTAACATCACTAGCTAACGCCTTAAAGCAGAGAGGGCTGGGCTCTAAATCACTCTCCCCCCCATCCCTGGAGATTGGGCAGAGACGGTCTTGCTTCATTATCCTGTGGTAAATTATCTGCTGGACTCTGAACGAGTACGAAAGAATAAAAAAAAACAAGTGAAAAAGACTGAGAGATTTTGTTCTTACCTCTTGAGTGTTCGTGTCAACTTTCAAGTCATTGTAACTCCGAATGATCATGGATTCGTCAAAGCATACGTAAAGGTTTGACGGGAAACGAGAAGTGAATAGTAAAAGAAAAGAAAAAAAAACCCTTAACGCAGAAGTTGTAGACAAAATGGCTTTAGAAATCGCTAGATGGATAAAAAACAGAAGAGTTGAGCATGTCAGATTCATCACTGATGAGTAATTAGAGTCCATGTTTAACAATCTGTAGCGGACATATCTCTGAGCTACACCTTTTTCCCTGATACACTTACAGGAAACATCACACAATGCTGCTGAATTCTCAAATCTGATTGGACAGAAGGTGTTGATTACTTTTCTATAACAGCAGCTCTGATAATAGTTCTGGCTGCGAGGCAAATCATAAGCTTATATAATGCATAACGAATGCGTAACGCATTCGTTCTAATATGTAAGCATGTCTATAGTAACAGCGTACACAGGAACTTGTATGGTGGATTTATTCTTTTCTGTGAGGAGATGTTTATTTAGCATTTTTGAAAGGAGTCTCAAGTGTCAGCACTTTGTCACAGTCTGAAGTAACGCTGTAACTTTAGCTTTTTCGACACGGGAAAGTTTTCAGGACTGAGGGCTTTGAGATTGCTCTTTAACATGACATGCTTCATTTTTTGTTGTATTAACTTCAGGAGAGAGAAAAAAGTGAGGCTGGTGAGGAAACTACTGTTTATAGTTGCTATAACATAAGTTAAAAAAACTATTTTATTTGTTTGTGGATGCAACATTACATGTAACTATAAATGGATAAAAATGCAGCATGTTCTTTAATAAATAAAAAGTGTAATGGTTGGCAAATTATATGCGGTATAAGATGAAAAAAACCAACTTCGATATGTGCTGATATTGGGAAGTAATCAACTTCAGGGCTGTAATGGCATCACACCACTTTATCGCTGAATATTTATTTATGACAGCAGAAAGTTTTTATTCCTTATTTAATATATCTGTTTCTGACCTACATCTAGAAAAAAATTCTCCAAATGTAATGGTTTTTGTATGGCTGTTGTGATTGTGTTTATACTGAGTATTTGAAATATGTACTCATATAATATTATTAAGGACCAGTATTAGCTATATTCATCTAAATATTTGAAGGCTGTTTCACGCAGCACCACACTGAACCCAGCTTACAGGAAACATTATAATGGAGGAAGGGCAGATGATGAGGCAGCCAATAAACATTTATGCAAAACATATTTTTGACTTCTTTAGTCAAATGCCTTTTCCAGAGGTTAAAAAATAGAGCGTATACTTTACTATCTTAGTCAGTGTAGTTTAAAGAAAACATGGATATGAACAGCTTTAGTGAGAATTTCTCTCATGTCTGTCTCAGCCTAAGGTCCTTTTTTGTAGTTCTGAGTTAGCAATATATAGCCAAGTATTTTAAACGTTTATGGACTGAGATCAACAGCTGCCACTAGGCTTCCATTATATGTGAGTTCACATGTTTTAGGTTCTCTTCTTAGAACAGGGAAATGTATTGAAATCGTCCCTATAGATTAAGATGGCAGAGATTAGGTTCCTTTTCCTAAGTTCAAATCTTTAACCACTTCCTCATCTTCTTTGTTCTTGTTCATGGTGGAATGCTCTTGGTTACATGTTATGTGTGTCTTTCTCAGGAGATTGCTGAAGTAGATCCAGTAGATCTGAGTGCTCCATCCCTCCAGCATGCAGAGCATCAAGTGTGTGGTTGTGGGAGATGGTGCGGTGGGGAAAACCTGCCTGCTCATCTCTTACACCACTGGCGCCTTCCCCAAAGAGTACATCCCCACTGTGTTCGACAACTACAGCTCTCAAGTGAGCGTGGACGGCCGGACCATCAGCCTCAACCTGTGGGACACGGCAGGACAAGAGGAATACGACCGCCTGCGCACGCTCTCCTACCCCCAAACCAACGTGTTCGTCATCTGCTTTTCCATCTCCAGCCCGCCCTCCTACGAGAACGTCAAGCACAAGTGGCATCCCGAGGTGACGCACCACTGCCCCAATGTGCCTATCCTCCTTGTGGGCACCAAGAGTGACCTGCGCAACGACCCTGAGGTGCAGAAGAAGCTGAAAGCTCAGAACCAGGCGCCCATAACGCCGCAGCAGGGCCAAGCGCTTGCTCGCCAAATCCATGCGGTCAAGTACATGGAGTGCTCGGCGCTCAGCCAGGACGGCATCAAGGACGTGTTTGCCGAGTCTGTTCGCGCTTTCCTCAATCCTCAACCCGCTTCGCCCAAAAGACCCTGCGTGCTCCTCTGAAAACTAAGTCCTGAGATATATGCGAAAATTTGATATTAATATTATAATAAGAAATGTATAAAGAGAATCAGTCTTTCGGAAACAGATTGCAGGAGGAGTCAGGAGTCAGTTGGCTGGTGCTTGATATTTACAGGCTGTGAAAATAGTAATTAATACTGTACGCTCGGACAAACAGGCAGGGAACAAGCACATCAGTCAAGTTTGAAGGAAATTCAAAGCACATACAATAGTTTTGCCATTCTTAATCACCTAATGGTATTTTTGAGCATGGAGGATAGATACATGATTGTGGATTGTATGACCTCGTGAAAGGTTTATGCCTCATTCTAAAGAAATTTACACAGTTTTCCCTTTACCACAAGCGTAGCAACAAGTCATGGAAGTCTATTTCACCTCGGTGTGTCACAAAATTTAGGCTGACGATTAATTGTCCTACCACTAATTACGATTAATGAAGGAATTGTCTTTTCTGTTAACCTTATACCACTCGTAAGCTTAGCAGTAGTGTACTTATGCACATATACAGCAAAGATATAATATTTGATAAATATTTCTGCCTAGCAGACTATAAAAAATAGAAAAGGAAAACATAGCACAAAGAACATATTAATAAAATTGTAATATTATTAAATCCACAAATACACTATAGCAACAATTATATAAATTATATAGTGACAGTTAGGTGATTATGTTAGTAAGTTAGTACAGAATAAAACAGGACAAGGTGTGCTGTTGTAATAAATAAATAATATATATATATAACAGCTCATCCTGAAATGTTTTACTCCTCTTATACTATAAAAATTACCTTTGATTTTAATTTAAAGAGAGACACGTGATACTTACTTTTCTCTTTCCTCTCCCTTGAAGTTAATAAGATAAAAACCTAAGCTTGTCCTGTTACTGAGAAACGGGAAAGAGCAAATTCCTCTGTCCTGAAGACTTTTCTGTGACAGAAACCTTAAAGCTTTAACTTTGACTGTTATAAAGTGCTGACACTGGAGACTCCATTCATAAAAACTAAATAAACATCTCCTCAATTACACGTTTTTTTTAAATCCATTTATGTAGATCATCCTCCATACAACTCCATGTGTAAGTTGATACTAGAGAGAATATTAAAATAAGAGAATTAATATAAACCTTATTAAATAAAATTAATCAACATTTTCTGACCAATCAGAATCGAGCATCCAACATAAGTTTGATATAATATGATTATCATTTCTTAAAAAAGTGTGAAATAGAGTGAAACAGACATCTAATACTTATTTGCAAAATATGTTAGCATGTCATGGCTGATGGACTACATTTGAAGTAAAGGGGAAAATGGTGTGAATTTGACATTTTTCAAGATTAAATAATAAGTAATGTATCATTGAAAGTACTATTAATAACTATGCAGTTAGTGCAATCAGGAACTTGAGATTACAGATTATTCTTGTACGTATATAAAACAAAGCATTTAAATATCTCAAGGTGCATGCTGAGCGACGGGATTATAGCTCGTAGAGACTATATCTACGGTCACTTGGCTTTTAGTGCTGGTTGACTTCAGACATAAGCGTAGTCTGTGTCTGCGTCAGCAGCTGCAGGAGTTGCAGTGCAGGGAAACCTCAGTTATGCACTGACCACACTACTTCCCCATTACTTCAATTTGATTGGGGGAAACAAGCATCTTGGCAGTCTACTCAGGAAGCAAAGGCTCTAGTAGAAATCACACTCCATTCTCGTTTACTGTTTCCCAGCAGGACAGGGTGGGGCTTCAGGGGGAAGCAGCTCAAATTAGAAAACCTGTCACTTTCAGCACTTGATGACTGAACTGGAATCAGCTTGCAATATTTTTACATCCTAGTTATACTGTATATTATTAAAATCACATTCACAGTTATGAACAATTATGCTTTAAGACAAATCTTTAAGATAGTCTCTTCAAAAAACTCTCATGCTGTCCTACCCAATATGTAGCTAATATGTTAAAATTTAGATTTTTTTAAAACAAAATAGTAGCTTTTTACTCATGAGTAGAAAACATGCAGAAAATTTGGCCAGATGATTATGTACCAATGATTATTTAATGGAAACCCCAGTTTGCGGTCAGTACAGATTTTCAATCAAGTTCCCAGTGAACTCGCCGCTAACATAACATATTAGGAGTCAATCAGAGGACTTTCAGTTCCCATGAGTCCTTGGTGACATATAAATGAATGAGCAAGCCTTGAAGCTAGAACACAAATGCAGTTTCTTCAGGTTACTGACAGTCCCTTACAAAGCCATCCTTCAGCTTTATACCACATCAAGTGACAGACATGGCTTGTTGTAGAACCACTTCTTATCTGTTATCTAACTTCGAGTTAGAAGGTTCAAACTGGGCCCAAATCCTGACACAGATGCCTTCAAGGCTCTGTGAATTTTGATTTGTTTGATTATAAGCTGAATATGCATCAAGATGAGTGCTTGAGGTTCACAGTTCAAAGCATGTCAAGCTCTGAGTTTAGGCTCCATGAGCTGAAATGGCATTACGCATGCACCCTACTACTGCTCATGACTGCAAATGCATTTGCTAAACAATATTACTGAGCATTTTCACTTTTTACACATATCCTAAAATTTTCCATAATTTCAACCTTTTTTTTCTTTTTATATGCCATTGTGATGTTTATCAAGGTACCATGTTCTGGGGGTGGGAGGGTGGGGGGGTTAAATTCATAACTAACATGCCATGGTGTCAAAAACAGTTGAATTTAATACAGAACCATATTTATAAGATCTAATTACGTTTATAGATGTACCACTTCTGTCATTCAAAATTGAAATATAAGTGGAAAAAAACTGAAATCGAACCATTTCACACTGAAGAATCTGCTTGCAAAGAATGCATTAAAAAGGATGAATTAAAATAGTTGTTTCTAAACTTTGAGTTTTCTGTATGCTAAATAGAACTAGGTCTATGTGTGGCACAACCTGGGCACAAATCGCTTATGAATTTCAACAGAGTGAAATGCAGGACGCAGACGCCGGACAGAGCTCAGTGTCACTGTGTCGCGGATAAACAAGACAAGAAAAGCTCGCCTTTTCCTCAGTCTCAGAGAACAGCCAGCGCGGCATTTTGTGCTGATCCACAGGAAGTAATCTTCCTCCTGGAAACAGTAGAGCTGGGAAGGGTTTATATTTCCGCACGCTTCCCCCCTCTGAGCCTGTCCCCTTGCGTCTGCCTCCATCTTTTTGACACCAAAGAATACTAAGTCTCAGCAGTGTCTCAGCAGTGTCTCACCACACCTTTAAATCCACCTGTATGTAAGATGTTTTACAGTTTGTAATTTATTTTCCTAAATTCCTGATGATGTATTTGTTTAAAAATGTGTTTTAATGCAAATAAACACAGCTTCCATGTCATGTGTTGTAACATCAATGCAATCTCTACTTAAAATTGTTAGTCCAGATAACTTTCTTAATAGTGTTATTTAACTGCTACATTATTGAAACATATCTTAGAAAGCTATTGATTATAGACAAATTGATCAAATATTTCTATATTTAAGTTTATTCTAAAATAATAATAAGATTTTATATGTTGATTTGTTAAACAAATAAAAATTTCTGCCAATGAAAAAAATTGAAACTTTAGTAAAAATAAGTAAAATGATTAGAAATTGGATTTTGGATCATCTATTCAACTATTTCAAAATCATGAAAATAGGAAATAATAATTACATAATAATTACATGTACATGTCTTAGTTTCTTGTACACCATCAAGTCAAGAAGTTTGTGATCCAAGTTGAACTTTTAATATTACATCCGAGAAATGGGTAAAATGTACAAAAGCCACTGCACAGTTTAACATAAAACATCATTACTGTTGCATTAGTGACTGACCAGAGGTGCTGATATATATTTTTTTTGTTCTTTTTGGCGAAAATTGTAAATACAGCACTACTAAAGTCTTAATCGGACAGAATGTGTTGATTAATTTTATATAACAGCAGCTCTGACATTAATTCTAGCTAAAAGGCAAATCACAGCTTTATATTAATGCATTTATGATAATCTAATACATTTTTGGTGGTTTATAAAAATAAACAGCATGTTTATAACATAAGTGATAACATGTACTAACTTCTCATGGATGTTCCACAACAACAGACATAACCATATATGGGTAAAAAGTACAATGTGTCTTTATTTAATGAATACAAAAATTGTTAGCACTGGCAAAGTTGTGAAGTTATCACAAAAAACAGGTGTAAGTTATTCTAATTTTAGGTCTTAGTAATTTCTTTTTGGTTCCTTAGCAAATGTGTCATCGTGTTTATGACCACAACAGTAACCTACTGTATTAAAAAAAAAAAAAAAACTGGGTAAAGAAATTATTGAAAAGCATCAGCCTGGCTGAAATGTAATGTTAGAAAAGTGGTTTCTGTGTTTTTGTGCTTGTAACTGAGTATTTACAGTTTTTCTTTCCTTAGCTAACTGTTCTTTCACTTGGTCATAGATAGCAGTATATTAAAGAACAGACTACAGATTTTATTTATCTGTTTGTTCACATGTGACTTTAAACCACATTTTAACCACCGAGTCACACAGTGACAGCTTTCTGCCCAAGATGAATGTGCAGACTGAAAAGAGGAAGCAGCTCTGCTATGGTATATTTAAATAGAGAGGTGGCTCAGCCATTTCCCTATCTGTGTTACTGACACAAAGTTTAAGAGAGCATCACACATCATCTCCATAATATACATCTGCCTTTCGTTTTCTTGCATGCTCTCTCAGCACCTGACTCTCTTTCACTCTGATTGCTTATCAGGCTTTTACAACAAAACGAAATATACGTAGTGTGTCTGATGTCACTTTATACATCAGAAAGTCCCTCGCTGTGATATAAATTTCTTTCTCTGGTACCGTAGCCCTCCGCTCTCTGACCGCGATTATTTGACAGTAAAATGAGCTCTCTGTACTTCCATTTGTTTGCCAGGTGAGAACAGGGCCAGGCTTTGTCCAAGCAGCCCCATTCATTTGTTTACATGCTCGGTTACACCAGCTTATTTGTGATGATGGGATTCATGTAATAAACCATTAGCAGTGAAATACACTAGGAATGAATTATTGTTCTTCTGCTGCTGCTTGGAAAAACATCACCTGGTCCTGTAGCCCAACCAAATCAAGGACCGGTGTGTTGTGCATTCTGAGATGCTTTTCTGCTCATCACGCTTGTAAAGAGTAGTTATTCGCTTCTGACCTCTCTCATAAGCAAGCCGATTCTGCCCTCAGAACTTTTTGAAATACTCAAATCAGCTCATCTGGCACCACCAACCATGCAACCAAGTCAGCGAGATAAACCACCTAAAAATATTTTAACGTAATACAGGAACTTATTACTAGCGTTTGGCAGAATTCACTCATCATTATAAAATTTACAGCCGTTTTGACACTGATAAATACATTTTAAGAAAGAGTACATATGAAGAAGATATAAAATCTACCCTATCAGTGTACATAACCTTAATACTTGAGTAGCAATTTATAGTGTGCTTATTAAATGTATAGTTTGTCCACGGCTTCAAAAGCTTAAGTGCGAAGACAGAAAGTCATAAAAGCTCATTTAATTTCTGCCATTTACATGACGAGATACAAAAAATTGAAAAGAAAAGATCTTTTAAAAAGGTCATTTTAAATTGGGCAATAATTAAAATCCCTTCACACAGAATTGTACACATTACACTGTCTTTTTTTTTATGTTCAATGTACCTCTAAGGCTTCTTCGATTGTCCCACAGGTTCTAAGTAGAACCATACAATTGTGTGTTTCTTGATCACCATTTAAAGAAGTACTCTTTTTTTCCCTATGAGATCATCTAAGACATGTTTGGTGTTTGAAATATGTATCTTTAGTTTTGTACTGGAGCTGCAAGTTTAATGTCGTAAAGTAGTAATGACAGCTTATAGCTACCAGTTTAGCATTGTCTAAATTGCATGTCTAAATGTCTCACAACATGAAAAAGTTGTGATGTTTCATTTTTGGCTAAACTGTTCCTTTAAACACTATTAGTAGCCAGTGTTAATAAAACTGACTTTGGTATTCAGGTGCACTAATGGTTGTGGTCTGTAAAATCTCTTGCTCATGACATAAGAATAAGATAGCATCCTTAACACATCATTAAATCTGACCTGAGATACATTACCAAACATAAAATATATTTCAGAAAGTGTTCACTTTCAATTCTGCTCACTGAAGATGTACAGCAGTTATTATTTTTACATTTGGGTTATTAATATTATCATAATAATTCAAAACTTTAGATTAAAAATGATCACTTGTATAATTTCAGTCAGTGACTTCAGTGACTCTTTTTCTTTTCAACAGTTTTAAATATCCCAAGTTATAACATTTACAAATCTGTGCAAAATAATCACAAAAACTTTGTAAACACAAATTTCGGATACAGTAAAGCCAAAAATAAAATAAAAAAAAATTAAACATTTTATTTGTTTGGGTTAGTTATTAACATACTCTTGTAAGGACTTTTTAAAAATGGCACACACAAACACGAGTGCACACACACGCATGTACACGCACGCACACACACACACTTACTTCAGCGCAAGAATAATGGTTCTATGTATTCAGATGCACAGTTGGTTCCATGTTAATGTGGTTCCATGTTCATGTGTTTGTTATTCAACAGTCAGATGTGTTTGCCCTCCACTGGCACTGCCACCATCACCGCTTTACTTCCAAAGTCCCAGTAGGCTGTCATATGGAAGGCCATGTTGGAGAGCACTACCAGGTACTCGCACAGAGCGAAGAGTGTGTAAACTAGAAAAAGAAGGAAACAGATTCTGTTAAACTGTGACACAATCATGCTTATACCACAGCCTTGTTAAATACTCCAGAAAGTGTTGAATTTTCTATAACAGCAGCCCTGACAGGAGTGCCAGCTATAATTCAAATCACAGGTTTATATTAATGCACTTGTTCTAATACGTTATCATTTCTATAGGTACAGAGACTTGTATAATCTAGGCCTAATAATAAACTGTGTTGTTATTTCACAAAGAGAAATGTATAATCATGGACATTTTCTGTAAGGAGACATTTATGGAAAATTTATGCTTTGATTTGACTTTGTAAGTCAGTACATTTTCTGACAAGGGAAAGTCTTCAGGACAGAGGACTTTGCTCTTTCTGGTTTTAACAATCTGTATTTTTTTAGTCTCATTAACAAGAGAGAAACAAAAGAGAGGCAGTTGAGGGAATGACAACAGGAACTAATATGTTTCACAAATATTCCACAGAATTAAGTGTAAGTACAAATGGATAAAAAGTGTTATGTAATTTTAAAAAAAATTCAATGCTAGGACATTGCTGTGTTATAACAGGAATAAAACACTGTGAAACATGCTATTATTATAGGAAAATAATCAGCTCTGGTGTGGTAACAGTGACTCATCTTCACTTGCTGATTTTTCCCCCATAACAGCATACCACGTCATGGCATACGTCTTTAATAAATGTTGCTGGTTAGACATTTTTGCATTTTTGTGGACTATTTTGGTTGCCACAGACCTGCATTAGTTTCTTCAGGTGACATACACTTCCATTACAAGTAGTGGAAGTCAATGTCAAAACAAACATACTGGCTTGTTGGGTGACAGGCAAATTGTGTAATTTTTTTTAACCAAACAATTTCTTTAACATCCATTCAACATGATATTTTATCCTATTCAGAATAATAATAAGGAGCAAGGTATTTCAGTGGACTGAAGCAAGCACTCAAAAAAATACTGTAGCAGACCCAATAACGCATGAAACAATGTGGCCATAGTACAGCGGTTCTAGTTTTCTAAATGTGACCCATTGCTGCTTCTGTAGCAGATCCTCTGTTCCTGCTTATCTACTCACATTTATGTAAATTATTTAGCTGATGGCAGCATATCGGACAGGGGAGACTAGCAACACAGCTGAAGACCTTAGGTCAGAAAGGGAAGAGTTTTCAAATTTTCATAGATTCTTCATTTTATGTACCCTCTCTGTTCTGCTTGTGTTTTAAAAAAAAAAAAAAAAAAAAAAAAGGTAGATGGCAAAACCAATGTTTAAATAGGCAAAGACATGTGTGTTTATTCTCCCCATGTCAAATTCAAAAAACATCTGTCTTATCTGTTTTGAGTCTGTGGCAAGAGTAAAAAGTGGAAATGTGAAGCTTCACTACAAAACAAAACCATTTCAAATTGTCTTATACTGTATCCAGGCATGAACTAACCACTAATGGCTAAGCATTAAACGGTAACTGTTGTTGCCATGCAGTCATGTTATTTCCTTACCAAGACCTTTGTAAGCAAAGAATCTTCTGTAGCTGGAGTTTTTAATTGAATACCCATTTACATTTGCCTCATTTGTTACAGAGTTTTAAACTTCAGCTTGGGACTACAAAAATTATCTTGGGCCTTAGATGAGGAAAATCTTCCTTGTTCATTCAGCTACAATCGGACAATCGTATTCATGAAGCTTTAAAGATTTGCAGCTGAGCTTCTCTCCTTATATGGGCTCTCACTGTATCTTTACAGACAGACTTCATGTGAGTGACGTCTAGAAAATAGGGTTAAGATGCTGAACTCACTTCCTGGTTCACAATACTTGTTGTGGCGCCTGAAGAAGTAACCGGCAGCCAACGTTAAGACAATGTTGAAGAGGAAGAGGCGGACCTTGTAGCGGTATGATGTCATCTCCTGTTTTCAGAGACAGAGACCAAGAGAAGAAAATGGAGAGAAAAAGAAGGTCGAACGTTTCATGAAACGTTGAACATTTCACCACTTCTCCTCCGCAACTAGATGTGGTGCAATTATTTGGAGAGAGGTTCTGTAAACACTTCACTCTATCTAAACCACTTCCCCTACACGTTACACACCTTCACAGCCTTAAAATAAAGAGACACTGCGGTCTTCAACACATACACTCCCAGTTCACAGCTGCACTTGCACCTCTTGTGATTGCATTGAGACATGATACCAGTCAAAAGGCTGAACATCAAAGAAATGTTTTATAAAAATCACCTATGATCATTTGTAACAATCCTGTGAACCAGGAAGTGAGTTAAATATTAAAGCTTATTTTTCTTTCTGTGCACATGAGAGACTACATTATGGCTTGATTTGCCGTGAAATGGTTAAGAATGTGACATGGCAATTATGAACAGGAAATAAGAATATTTACACAATTTGTTAACCTAGTTTATTCAGACGCTGAGTAACACACACAACAGATTAGATGCAGATAATGAGAAAAATTAGACATACTTGTACTGATTGTGGCACACAAATGACTAACGGAGAAGCAGGATGTGTAAATTGTGCCCTCTGGTGGTGACACAGAAGTCTGGACCACAGACTGTCTATAAGGTGGACAACAAATTACCAGTGATTTGTGTAATGAAACCAAACGATGGACAAATGGTCAAAAATCAGCAGCTTGTTCGAGATGGCACGATGTAACTGCCTTATACCCGGAATGGTGATAACACTAGGGGTCCATAAAGGATCTCTGAATATGTTTAATATGAAACTAAAGAGTTTTGTGGCCCTGAGCAACATTCTTCCAGACTAAATACTAAGAATGATGGTGCATACATGTAAACTGGCATCAGTTGTGTGTTATTAGTCTTTTACATGTAAATCGGGTGTGTATGAAGACTACATATCTGCTGCAAAAGAGCTTACACCCACACACCGAATTTTTCATATTACATTTTTCATATACAAATGTTTAACCAGAAGTCTATGTAACTTTGGTATACTTTTTTCATATACAAATGTTTAAGCAGAAATCTATGGAGAGTAATAATTAAAAAAACAGCAGCGGGTGGTGACAGAGGAGGAAAAATCTATTTTGAAAAATCTATTTTTAATCAAACAGCCTTACACAGATGTTGAGGATATTCAGTAGTACCTACTGTCACTGTGATGTTGTCTGTCAGGTCACAGGAAGTTGACTGATAGATAGATCAGCTAGTAAAACATGATGGGGTGTGCTATTATAGAAAAATAATCAATGACTAGGTGGGATGATCTGTTACCACCCCAAAATTTATTGTTTTCCAATAACAGCATGGCTTGATTTTTCTCCTCTTACACCACAAAGATTTGCCAACAGCTTAAATTTTTTACTTATTAAAGAAAAACACTTTGTACTTTTTATCAGTTTATAGTTACAGTTATGAAAAATTAATCAATACCTTCTGCCCAATCAGAATTGAAAATTCAAAAACGCTGAGCTATAGCTTCCAATAACATCTATAAAATGAATCTAACATAAAGAGAAATATTAGCGATATTAACACTGAGGGAATTCTTTAGGACTGAAATTATATTTTGACACAAAGTCTGTACACTAACATTGATGTGGGTGGGGTGAAAAATTGTACTCCAGCCATTCGCCAGAGAGAGATAATGCCGCTTCGATTTTTAATCACTGCCAACCCATACACAGTGTGTGGTCTAAACACAGAACTTAACAAAGATAAAGGCCCTCGGAATAAACAGAAAGAAGTGAGAAAAAGGGGTACATTACCTCAGTACTAAGGGTGTACTTCGTAATCACATACCACAGCCTGCAGGTGCACAGCATGTGGAGCCCAGAGCTGGCGATGAATGTGATGAAGCCATTTTTATGAAGATCTGCAAACCAGACATGCAACAGCTTTATTTTTCAATGTTAGTCTTTTTTCTTTAACCTTTAAATATTTGTGCAGTGTCCTTTGCAAGATGATTTGCACAGTGTAGAATATAATGCTATAAAAATGAATACTATTATTTAGTAGCCTGGACCGTCATGCCAAAATTAATTGAAGGTACACCTCTAAAATTATTTGAAATTTGTGCTAAAGCAATATGGCAATATGAAAAAAAAACTGCACTAAAAAATTTTCGTTTAATACCATGATAACAAAAGTATACTTATGAAAAAAAATTATTAAACCAATTCTATATTTTTACATAAAAGGAATCTGTTCCACTTCCACAAACTAAGCCTACACTTTCAAAAATCAGGCAAAAAAATATGCCAATTAAATAGCAGCGTGTACTTCAGTGAGCAGTAAAACTAACTGGGTTCTGTTCATTTCTAAAAACAGTTCTAGACTCGCACTGTTTATTGAACATGCCTCCTCTCTGTTTTCATTAGTTGTCCCAGTAAAATTGTCAAAAAAAACAAAACAACTGCCATTATTTTGTTCTCAGCTGCAGCGGAGTGAGACGAACATGTGAACAAACACCACTCACTGTAGGTTTCAGTAGAACAGACGTAGGTGAGCAGCAGCAGTCCTGCGTTCTCGCTTACAGCACAGAGGAGAGTGAAGGCGCTCAGGAGCTGCTCCACGATCTGCTTGGCGAAGCGGCCTCTGTAAAAGTTGAAGTAAGCCGCTGCTATCAGGAAGCGCGGGGCTGAGTGCAGGCCGATGCAGAAGCGCCAGATGTAGCGCTGTGGTGTGAGGCTAATGGCCGCACTAATGGATGGGAGGTAGTTGTGGACCTACAAAGAGAATATAACCTGGGTGTGAGAACAGTGTTTGGTGGTTCAGTAACAGCAAGCAGTTATAATAAAATACAGCAAAATTCACAATTTTCATTATTCTATCATTATTTTAGACTTTTTTTCAGAAACCTTTGACTAGACATGTGCCAATATTAACTCTGATCAGCAGGTCAGAAGGAGTTTATTAGTTTTTTTGATAACAGCATGTCTGACAATAGTGCCGGCGTGGTTTATATTAATGCACTCATTCTGGCATGTTATCATTTCTCTAGGAACAGCTAACATGGAGATACGTCTGGCAAATGCTTCACATAAACAGATTTTTAAAAATGTATGGAATTGTTCATATGGTGATGTTTTCTGTGAGGAGATGTTTATTTGGCATTTTTGGAGGGAGCTTGAGGTAATAAAGATATTTTTCTTGCCACTATTGTATTTGTACTGTATAATTAGCTGTTCTGCAAATTTGGCATCGCTCTAAAGCCCTATTCGGATTGGATTATCCATTTTTCCATTTTCCAGTATCCATTTTTTTTGTTTTGTGATTCAAGAAGTGTTTAATATCTGGGGAGGGTCACTGATAAACACACTACAAGACTGAATTAAGCAAGTAGCAGCAACCAAACATCTTTTTTTTCTAAAGCGAGGCGACATCTGCATAGAAAATCACGGACGTGCATCCGGACGAGACTACCATTATCAGACGATCGCTGAGTTTGGTGTAAAACAGTAGGTAATTCGGGCTGTAATTCACTCAGAGGAGGACAGAACAAGAAAAATCCCGACATGACTGATCCGGGTGGAAATAAAATCACAGAGGAGCAGGACCCTATGTAAATTTAATCCTGTCCGGATAGGGCTTATGCCATCCTCCTGTTGTTGGCTTTTAGACTAGTGTGTTGTAGCAGTGCTCACACTCAGATCTTAATCAGACATTTCTGACACTGCCTGTAATTTGACACTGACTTCCTTTGGATGCAATGGTATTAAAATGTCACAACAACCACTGACCTCAGGTCATGACCAGATTTCTTATATGATGTGCCATTTTTGTCTGTGACAGCACAATCAGGATGAAAAATCATAGACTGTAAAACCGACTTAATACCTTTTGATATGCAAATAATCACAACGAATCATGAATATGCAAATGAGTCTATGGCGTCATTTGGTAACGTCTAGAGACTTTCTGAGCATTAGCTACTTTCCCCTGAAAAAGTGTACAGACGCCCCTGTATAAAGTTCACCTGGATAATAGTGATAAAGATAAAGCTGCTTACTGGCACATGTACAGTACTACAGTAACATGCAGCTCATAATTCGACAGTGACAGTGCTGTGTGTGGGATACACACCTGGCAGTGAGTGTAGGTGGCATCGTTGTAGTGGTAAATAAGTGAAAGTACGATGCAGGTGATGAGGCCGAGGAGAGGCAGACACACAGTTCCCACCGTGAACACAGTGAAGGGCAGCCGGACGAGCGGTTTATCGCGCTCAGTACCGCCATACGGCCCCTGCAGCATCCCGGCCACTTCACCACACACTCACACACACTCACACACACTGCTAACTCCTAAACCAACAGGTCAGAATAACCACTGCTGCCAGTCTACACTCCATTTCATCCTACTGACTGAGCTACACACTCCGTGTTTTTGTCAGCGAGCTGCTTTACAACTAGCTTTGTTGCTAACTAGCAAAAATACTACTAACACCGAAACGCGTTTTATAACAAATTCCGTGTATACATGAATTAGTTTAGTATTTATCTAACCGGAAGTCTTTTTTTTTTGCCAAAAAACAGTGGTAGTACATGGTGAGACGTTAAAACAACACTTCCGGTGAGTTTACGCCATAAATTCAAACTAAAAGTCTTCAGCGTTGCTAACAGCTAAGCTAATGCTAACCAACTAACATTTTGCTATTCGCGTTTTTTGAATAGCGTTTTAACGGAACCGTTCTTTTCGAACCATAAGCGAGGCTATAAATTGAATGTACACAAGTTTTTCTTAGCTAATGGTGCGAACAGTTAAGGGAAGCCAAAGTCCTTCTTTTGGGAGGTTTATATGCTACAGTGTTTGCATAATCCTAAATAGACTTTGTTCTGTGTTTTCTGACAATGTATTGTACCGCTTTCTGTTAAAGCCAGAGCCGTGCTGCCTTCACGTGCTAGCGGAATTACGGTTGATAAAATAAAGGGTGAACATCAACTTCCCATCCAGTTGTAATCACTTGAAATTGGAGCTTTTTACAAAGAACAATGTCAGGAAGATACCAGAAAAGATCAGGTTCTCTAACATTAATGACGATACTGAAAGCAAATGCTTTATCGACTCTAATACTGGGAGCAGGTGAATGCAGCATCATCTTTGTCAGAAAGTATATTATGATCCATTTGTACAGGCATCAGGTTGGAGTCACAGCCACATCTTTCATATTTGCAGAGTCTGAAGGTGAAATGGAATTCGATTCCAATACTGATGTTTTAGTAAGGAATAAAATAGTGGCCAGATCAGAAGCAGATTTACCACCCTGAAGCTGATTAACTTCCGATAACTGCAGTCTAACAAATCATATCCATTTCATGTTGAGGAACATCTGCAAAACAAGTTAGTTCCTTTTTTTGCCTAATCTGATGTGCAAACGAATAAAACCTCAAGTTACAGCTTTACCTCTGACTGTTACAAACTGCTGACACTGGAGACTCCTTCGAAAAATGTTAAATAAACATTTCAAAGAATAATTCCCAACATCAACAGTTACAGAGGTTTTTAATTAGTCATGGAGCGTTTGAAATACAAATCCCTCTGTAAGCTGTTCCTATAGAAACAAGTGTAGAACTGGATGCAAACAGCAACACTAAGCCTAGTCCTTCCTGGTACTAATGTGTATGCCAGAAACACTGTTAAAATATACTTCAAACAGGAAGGAAGCTTATGAAGAAAAACTATTTCAGACATCTGACCTTGCTGTGACCTTGACCATGTTTGGATCAATTGTAAAATCCATCCTAAATTAAAAAGTTCATCCACTGGTTACAAGTGATAATACCATATAAATCCTACAAACATTCAACCACTCGTTCTTGAGTTATCATGCTAACAAGAATCTCAGATAGACAACCTGAAAAACATAATGCCACTTCGTGGTGGAGGCGTAACAATAACTTATTAGGACTACATGGAATTAGGGAAAATTAGGCAAAATTATTTGTGCAAATTTCATTTTTAGCCAAACTGTTTCTCTTGATGAACGCAATAGAACAGAAACAAATTTGCATAAAAAGATACACATTCATTACAAACCACATTGTCTCTTATTAAAAATATATAACTTAAGTTGCACAAGAATTGCACAGTGTATTTTACAGGATTATGTAAAAAGATGTTTATTTGCACATACAATATATTTTCCTTGCTTTTTGAGCTGATTGACCACATACTGTATGGGAATGTAGACCACTTTTTTATTTTTCAGAAAAATGATTTATTGGCTACAATGTGGTGAAGCACCTTCAGTCCCAAATTTGCACCACAGCACCAATCAACATCGCTGTTGATGTACCTAGTGCATGCACCTCTGTCAGGGATGTACACGGACGCTGTGGTAGTGGAGGGTCAGAATCCAGCCAAGGTAGGTTGGTTCTCTGACTTGGGGTGTAAACAGGAAAACCACCAAAGTTCAGTGGACTCTGGTGCTCCAGATTAGTTATCTACCCCTGACCTGTATGGTGTGCACCAGTGAAATAATCTGTATATCCCAAGCCAATTCCCAACTACAAAAACCTAATGCATTTACAAAGATCAATTTTAGTGATCTTAACATGAAACAAGATTTATTCATTCATCTTCAGTAACCCTTTTTTTCCTGGTCAAGGTCGTGGTGAATCCAGAGCTTATTCCAGAAACACTGGGCAAGGGATTACATCCACTCCTTCCCAGGGCACCATGTACAAACTCATTCACACCTGGGGCAATTTAGAGTCATCGATCCACCGACTGGCATATTTTTGGGAAGGAAAAGGGGGAGAACATACGAAACTCCACACCCAATGGTAACCCCAGCTCAGGACTGAACTGGGGACCCTGGAGCTGTGAGATGGCAACACTACCTGCTGCTACTGACAATATATTCATGAAAAGTACTCTCCTAGAGACACTGCAGTGTTTTGCTTGTTTTAGATGTAACATTATTCTCTACCTGGTGCATCGCCATGATACATACATGGGTCTTGGACGTACCACAGCCAATCTCACTTATTTAAAGGTGCAGCTTGTAATTTTTAAATGTTTTTCTAGACCTTTACAAATCATAGAATTATAAAGATACCTTATAAAAAAAAACGATCTGCAATATTGCCATGCAGTGGAAGGTGTATGCTTGTCAGTGTTGTCATTGCAAGTGAAATTCAGGCAGCAAAGGGCTCTAAAAATTACAAACTGCTCCTTTAAAGAAAAGCCCAAACTGCATTTCTTGCTCACTGTCTCTTCTTTAGACAAAAACAAACTCTAGTATTCCCTCTCTTTTGGCAGAGGACTCTTTCTGAGTCAAGTCTGTTAGGTGTGTTTAGAGAAAGAGAGAGAACAAGAAAGGATGTTGGCAGGATCCATGTATGGACTAGGGCTAGAGAGTGAAACTATCTACTTGTAAGTGTCTTTTCAACAAGTCAGCAGCATTTTATTTCATCTCCTTATCCCTCTAGCTTCAGTCTCTCATTCCATCTCAAGAGTCACTGTCGGAGCCGTTGCTGCTGTCTCGGCTGATCTCAATCTGCAGTGAAGGAAGGTTGTCCAGCCGGCTTTTCTTCATTTTGTTGGACCGCTGCTCCTTCTGCTTGATCATCGCCCCCCACATCTTCTGCAGCTGCGAATCCTCATCTTCATCCTCGGAATCATCGACTCCATCCGAGTCCACTTCATCCCTCTGCCGGTTCCCACGTGAGGACGGCACACTGCTCCCTAACCTGCCGGAAAGCTTGCCATCGCTTTGGCTATCTTTATTTGACGGCCCCAGTCGGCTCCACAGACCACCTGACAAAAATACCACGCAGAGCATGTAAAGTGGAGCACAGACTTCGGAAAAGAATAACATGTACCATAAGGACGAGAGTTGCATTTTCTGTTATTTTGTCTCACCTGACTTTTTGTCTTTGGTGGGCTCTGTATAGAGGCCCCGTGATTCATGTTTAGTCGTCCCGAGTCTGCTGTGAACGTCAGTAAGAGGCTCTCTACGAGCGGCTGTGTTTCTCGGAGGGACAGGAGAGACAGAGCGGCACCTTTCTGGAGAGTGCGGCCTCTTCCCCAACCTCTGTCTCACATCTATGGAGAGAAGTATTCTATTTATAGCTAGGTTTTTATTCACTGAATAAGGATTGTGTTTTCATGAATGATCACCCAAGCACTGTCTCACCTGTCTTTCCAGTGGAGGCCACAAGGGGGCGTGTCCTTTGTTGTGAAAGGCCCTGTCTTTTCTCCTCCAGAAGCTGCCTGACATCCGTCACTTTTTCTGAGGTAGATTTGGTCACACCACTACCAATGCGACTCCGTATACTGCTGCTAGATGAGCCTGAGTCACTCCGAATGGAATTTCTAGGGGAAGAAGAATAAGCTAGTCAGAGTTTTTTTTTTTGTTCTGTTAAATGTCTGTTTTTAAAAAGGCCATTTAAAAAAAGAGATTTTTTTAAACCTCACGTACCTGATGGTCTTGAGGTTATTCTCAACCTCATCCGCATACATGGTCATTTTCATGCTCTTTTTAGGTGAAGGTGTTGAGATCATCTTCAGCTCTAGGTCGTAGTCCATTTCATCTGAATCCGAGGACTGGGAGAACGAGCCCCCCAGACGGCTACGGAGGCCCCCTTCCCCGAGTTGCGACCCTCGCTCCCTGTCTCTATACTCGACAACTCTGTCATCAGCGTCCATGTCTTCCTCTCCATCCTCTTCTTCCTCCTCTTCCTCTTCTATAGGCTCCTCTGGTAGATTCACTAGATCAGCTGTTACGAGAAAGAGAAATGCTCTAGTGTCAGGTAGGAGGTGTTGACAAATTAAAAGAACCGTCTACAGTGTGGGATTGATTAATGAAGTGCCAGACTGAATGACTAAGCACATTCATCTAACAGTCAGCCAGAGGAAATCCATCAGAGCTAACATGGCTGTCTGTAAATATGACTCATACCTGAATGTCGGTGTGTGTATGGTGGAGTGTGTCCCATACTGTCTCCTATTAAGGACTTTTTGGTCTTTAGAACGTCGCGCTGGATTCTCCGTGTATGATACCTACGTTTCCTAAAGAAACACAAAAAAGTAACACTAAGTTAAAACTGATAAAAGCAAAATATAGCATCGATTCAACCTTGATTTCTATTTCAGAAGCAACATCTAGTCATCCTTTGTGTTCATTAAAATTCCTAAACACAAGTTAGTAGTAATTAAGTGAGGCAATTTTCCCAAAAGTAAGTGTATTTAACAATAAATTATATTGTCTTACCAAGAATTACTCAGGATGCCCTTCATGCCCCCATAGTTTGGATTGCCATATTTCATATAGTACCGACTTCGCCTTGCAGCACCCAGCTCCTTTTTATCATCTGTCGAAATAAAAATCAAAGCTCTGGGACTCTAAAGCAGTTTTGCCTTAGTAACTAACTGCTTGACTAAAACAACACATTTTATACATCCAGTTGCACATGCATCTGTTCTAAAACACTGAAAAGCAACTCTAAATGTAGATAATCATATGTAACAATGTTTGAATCAAAGTGTAGAGTCTTTTATGAAGTATGTTTTACTACAGGACTAATCCTCACCCTGTGTGGCGAAACGCAGAAACAGATAGTTGCCTTTGAAGGATTTGGTCGTGGGGCGCAGGTCATTGCGGAGGAGAGACTCGTGCTCTGCCTGAGACAACTGGTCTGTCTGGGGACCACAGAAAACATCAACCATAAACTCCCATCACACAAATATCACGTGTTGTCAAATATCACGCTAAAAATTGGTTTTAATTATCTAAACAATTCATTTACCTGGGAACTTCCCTGTGTTGTTTTTTTCTCTGTTTCCTCCTCACTGTCACTGGCTTTTCCTTCACTGTCATCACTGCTTTTGTCTGCCTTCACCACCACATCATCATCATCAACCTCCCCTTCTTCTTCCTCATCATCCGAGCCATGATTTCGCCTCACTGAAAGGGAAAAAAAAAAAAAGACGACATCCAACCTTCAGCCAAAAGTGGGAAAAACATTTGAAGCCATATGTTCCTGATGTAAACTTGCAAACAATGTTTAGAAGACTGACAGGACTGACCTCTCTCTTCTTGAACAGGAAGGTCAGTGGTTTTGGAGCCAGCGGTGTTAGAGTCTTCTTTGTCAGGCATCCGGCTCATGTTAATCAGAGCTCGGGTTGAAGTGATGTCATCCAGCCAAACTACATTACCTAGGAATTAATTTTGTATAATGTTTCAGCATTCATAACATCTATATACTGAACAATTATAGCAGAGAGTGTGTGTGGGTGTGTGTGTGTGTGTTATATATCTCACACACACTGATCAGCCATAACATTAAAACCACCTGCTTAATATTGTGTAGGTCCCCCTTCTGCCACCAAAATAGCTCTGACCCGTTGAGGCACGGACTTCACACAACCTCTGAAGGTGTGCTCTGGTATCTGGCACCAAGACGTTAGCAAGTAAGTTGTGAGGTGGGGCCTCCATGGATTGGACTTGTTTGTCCAGCACATCCCACAGATGCTTGATTGGATTGAGATCTGGGGAATTTGGAGGCCAAGTCAACACCTTAAACTCTGTCATGTTCCTCAAACCATTTCTGAACAACTTCTGGTGTGTGGCAGGGCGCATTATTGTGCTGAAAGAGGACACTGCCATTAGAGAATACCATTTCCATTAAGTGGTGTACTTGGTCTGCGACAATGTTTAGGTAGGTGGTACGTGTCAAAGTAACGTCCACATGAATGCCAGAACCCAAGGTTTCCCAGAAGAACATTGCCCAGAGCATCACACTGCCTCCGCCGGCTTGCCTTCTTCCCATAGTGCATCCTGGTGCCATCTCTTCCTCAGGTAAGCAACGCACCTGCACCCGGCCGTCCACATGATGTAAAAGAAAACGTGATTCATCAGACCAGGCCACCTTCTTCCACTGCTCAATGGTCCAGTTCTGATGCTCACATGCACATTGTTAACACTTCTGGTGGTGAACAGGGGTCAGCATGGGCACTCTGACCGGTCTGTGGCTACGCAGCCCCATACGCAGCAAGCAATGACCCTGTTGCTGGTTCACCAGTTGTCCTTCCTTGTAACACTGTTGGTAGGTACTAACCACTGCATTCCAGGAACACCCCACAAGAGCTGCTGTTTTGCTCAGATCCTTACACTTGCCCATTTTTCCTGCTTCCAACACATCAACTTCAAGACTGTTCACTTGCTGCCTAATATATCCCACCCCTTGACAGGTGCCATTGTAACAAGATAATCAGTGTTTTTCACTTGACCTGTCAGTGGTTTTAATGTTAAGGCTGATCGGTGTATATATAATAGCAGTCAAAATTAAATGCCAATATTTATTCTACATGGTACTGAACTTACATGATGTATCATCAATCCACTCAATATGTGCTGGAGGATACTCCTGAAAGTAGCTAAACACATCCTGGGTGCTCATGTCATCCACACCACTCAGATGCAAGGCCTCCAGTCGGATCTTAGGAATTGCTAAAAGGAGTGAAAGGGTTGAACATGTCAATTTAAATCATTTTATTAAATTCGTGAATTATTAGATTTAATTTAGAGCGGTCTCACTGAGACATGCCCATTTACAGTGGTTTCATTTCCTGCATATACAGTGAGTTGCCAGTGAATTAAGTCCAGCCACCTTACACTTACTCATCAGACACACTCACCCCAGACAACACTTTTCTGATATATAATTACTGTAGCCTGTTACTATTTTTAGGAGGACCATTCTCTGCACAGCAGTAACAAGGACATTGTACTGTGTATAATGCTGGTATATCTGGTGCAGCAGTGACGGTGAGGTTTTAAACGCTTTATGTACACTTACTGCTCACTTTATTTTGGTTTGCTTTTTTTTTTTTTTTTAATTTGGTCCAATTTGGTTTCAAACTGCACTAATTTACGTGGACCAGAAAAACAAACAAACAAACAAACAAACAAACCAAAAAAAAAAAAAAGTTGTGTGGGATAGAAGCGGAGCTGGAAATGTGCACGCAAAACTGTATTTCATTAATTGGTCATAAATAGGGTTGAAGAAAAAAAAAAAAAAAAAAAACAGCAGAGAATCATTTTAAAATATCAGTATTTTAAACTGTATCCATTGTTTCTTGTTTCTTAGCTCAAATATCTAAAATACATTGTACCGTTGCAGCCCTCTAGCTCTGTCTTGCATGTTAGTTCAGCAATTCACAGCCCATAATACATAGTTTGTTTGGTTTACTTTCTGCATTTGGGCCAAATTAGGGTTGAATCATATTCTCACTGCAATCAAACTGCAGCAGAGATCACATGTATGCTACTGAGAGCACCGCTCACAAGCAGTCTCAAACTGGATTTGTCAGTCAGCATCTGAATTTGGCTGCTTTGTTCACACCTGCCCAAGCAAACAAGAATTACCTACCACCCAAATAATGTCTAATCTGAGATGGTTCTATGGTTATCCCTTTGCTCAGACAGACAGGCTACAGGAGGCTCTAGTCATATCAATTTAAGAACCTTCAACGTAAACAACTAAAATACCCAAAGTATCTTAAACAGGATTAGATGATTAAACACATTACTGATCCAGTCATTCACCACAACACAGAACCAAACCAGTATAATTAAGTAACCCAATTTCCTGTCAGTTTATTACACAAAAATGTAAAAGCTTTGGCATAGAGAAGACTTAGAAGGAATTCCTGACCCACCCAGTTCTGGTTTTGCAAGTAGCAAAATATGAAGCAATAAATAAAGACCAACAAGCAGTTACCCCTTACTGCTGGCAAAGCCTGACTTACAATTTAATAAAGACTGCAGCAATAGCTACTGTCTCCTGCAAAAAAGCACACAGCACCAAGGGAGACATGCCTAATGATTTTAAGACTGAGGGAGGCAGATGTTAAATTAATTAATTTCATATTAACAAATAACCAAAAATGATGTGGTGAATGACTGGACACAGTGATGACCCAAACATCAGCCAGTGTACTCGACCCTGAATGACTTGCTTTCATTGACATGGTGTATTTTCACTATGTTTAGTGGTGACCTATGTTACCCAAAAAGCCATGTGACTACCTGCTGATAGTAGAGGCAGTAGGAATAAACTTTGCTTCACCTAAAGGGACTGATGCAGCAGTGCTTTAAATCAATAGTGTCTCACCTCCCACCTTTACACTCTGCTCAAACAGATTCAAACACGATTAAACAGGTTCTATGTCCATCCCAAAGTTGGCTGTACATCATGCCCCATTAACTCATCACAACAGGACTGTCTAGATACACAACTTGTAGCCTAACTTTTTCTATTTATAATTCTTCACCTATTAAATGGCATTGTAAGTGCGCTGACAATATAATTTTTTCATTAAAAAAAAACAAAAAATGGCCTAATGGTTAGAGAGTCGTACTTGTAACTCGAAGGTGAACCCGAAGGTCGTGGGTTCCAGTCTCAGGTCCGGCAGGGATTATAGGTGGGGGGAGTGAATGACCAGCGCTCTCCTCCACCCTCAATACCATGACTGAGGTGAGACCCTTGAGCAAGGCACCGAACCCCCAACTGCTCCCTGGGCGCCGCAGCAAAAAAAAAAAAAAAAAAAAAAAAAAAAAAAAGGCTGCCCACTGCTCTGTGTGTGTGTGTGTGTGTGTGTGTGTGTGTGTGTGTGTGTGTGTCGTGTGTGTGTGCGTGCGTGCGCGCACTTGGATGGGTTAAATGCAGAGCACAAATTCCGAGTATGGGCCACCATACTTGGCCACACTTCACTTCATATTCTCCTGTGAGCTTTACACAACCTCTAACTTCACACAGGTATAACAAAAATTGTTAATGTTATTCTTGAGGGATCTGACTGACAAATTACAGCCTGGGTTTAAAGCCATGTCAAGTGGTGTGTAGGGCCTGGGCTGAGAGAATGTGGCTTGTGTGTGGTGTGTGCATACATGTAAGTTAGAGAACTGAACACAACCACTGCACAAATGACCACATAGCAGATTTACATGGGGGTTTCCATCTATCAACAATTCCTTCTCTATGATCAATAACATACTAATTTCTCATAGACACACACACAGACCATGGCTTTGTTTTTAATCATCATAGCTTTGCCTGGGCAAAAACAGCACTCTTGTTCTTTTATTTAACATCTAGCAAAATAAACACTGAGTAATGTTAAAGCTTTATACACAATGACTAAATATGCTTCAAAACAGCATTTTCGGAGAATTCTCAGCTCTTGCATATTTTTTGGCTTACTGTAGAACTTCATCTCAACATCCATTTCACATGCAATCTCTGCTGCTATAACTTTAGTTGATGAGCACGTAGCGTGCCTCTGAGCGACCACCGCATTCACCCACCATTTTAGGCAGTCTGGATGTTCACATCAGCATCAAGCAACAGGTACAGTACAATAATCACACAGTGCATCTATTACCAGGTTTTAACGTTAGTGTGAGGTTGATTCAAACAAGACAGTATTTCACTGAAATAGAGATGCTTATTTGCTCCAGAATGATTATTAATACTGACATTGCTGATTTGTACTAGATTAAAATCACGGCTCTTCTTGGTCACGACTTAAATGACAGTCGTTCAACTAAGTTTTGATAAGCAGTAGGTATTACGGGTATGACAATCTGCAATGGTATTGAGCCAACACTTCAACAACACTTTCCAATCTCCTCATATCATAAACAAATAAATATCACATCCTGTGTTGTTGTAATCATTACAAATATCCTTGTGTGAACAGAACTCAACACTAAGACTAGACAGAAGAAATCGTGGGCCATCACAGACCTAGACCACATGTTTAGTGCTTCTCTTACCTTTTTTCATGAGCTCTCTGTCCAGCACCACGTTTCTCTGAGCGACATTGTCCTCTGCACGGAAGTGGAATCGCCTCGCTCTCTTTTCCTTTTTCTCAATTGCTTCCTGAATAAAACAGTCACACACACAAGTCTTGGAATCAAACAAACTAAGACAGCTTATTATTCTTCTTCTGACTACTAAACCTGTGTGAGAGAGATACCTTGGATGTCACATCAATGCCGGTAATAAAAGCGCCCGCCTTGTTTTCATATCGCCGGCTTGTGTCCTGAGAAAAGGTCAACACAGTGACTACTCAGGCAGCTGTGTTACATGACACTGGCATTAAAAAAACAGTAACTCCATACATCATCATCCATTAAGGGTGACAGATATGTCAGTGATTGATATTATACTAGGTGTGAATCTGAAAATGAGCTTGCATAAGAGTTGCGATCACTTTCTTTCAGGAACTTAACATGGTACTGTACTGCCATGCAGCTTTCAGTTAACAATTAACACTAGCTAGCTGTTTAGCTACAACTAGCACTAGCAAGAAAACTTACTCTGTGGTAATTAACATTTTATTACACCGACGCTGGTAACACAGTAAATATGTCGTGCACAAAAGTAAATCCTATCCTGTTAAGTTACACAAACCATGATTTGATAGTGACTGACACCGTAAAGCTAACACCTCTGGCTACTCCCGAGTGGAAGCGCTGTTCCTACACAGACTCTTCCGCCCATCTTGCACCAACCACCGGACACTTTCACTACGCAACACCGCGGCGCGAAGGCCTTTGCTCAAAGCGCCCTCGCGCTCCCATTAGTTAGCTAACGCTACCTAGCTTACCGGCAACAATTCCTTTAAACTTCGGCGGACAGGAATGGATTCCAGCTCAAGTTCTCCCTCCTCGACCTCCATGGGCTCCGCTTCACGAACATTTCGGTCCGAGTCGGAGTCGGAGTCTGAATCCGACCGGTCCGACGCGCTTTCATGTTTCACAGAAACCCGCAAACTGCGAACAGCCGCCATGATGTAACGGGCTAACGGGCTAGCTAATAAGCGACCTAGCTAAAATGCTAAGCCTCTGTTTCATTGAACAAAGTGAACTGAAAACTAGTTAGCTCTGCTAGCTAACGCGCTCACTAGCGAAACCCCAAGGCGCAGCGGCGCAGTGCGATTAGCGCACTAAAGACCACCTGTTGGTGTCGTGCTGCCTTCACACGCTATCGAGATTAGGGTAATTAAGGGTTCCCGATTTAAAATGGTGCCTTCAAAGAAAATGTGATTTTGTGTTTTCGACTCGAGAAGACGAACATACAGTATGATATGCTCACTGGATAAATTTGTGAGAACATTGTTGCTCTCTGGCATGAAGCAGACGGCAATTAATGCAATAAGCATTAATAATAATGTAGCTAAATAACACATAGCTGTCTTTTACACAGATACAGACAATGTTAAGACAAGATGACAATCCCAGTACATAATTTTCTTCAAGTTTTGATTTTACTAAAAAGGGTTTATCATGATTAATATTACACAGCAACCACATGTAACATGTAATTCCTCAATTGAGATGCAATTTGTGTTCCACTGATATTACATTTACATGTCAATTTAAATATATACATTATACATTATGCATCTAAATATATACATTTCAAAACATTTAGAAATGCTTAGAAAGTAGCATTTTGCCTGTTTCAGTCCACTATAACTACATTTTATCTTCAAATATAACATCATTAAAATACTTTAAAAATTTTGTTTTATAATACTGAAAATAATTGTTGCATTAATGTGTGAATCTATTTAACATCTCATGTTAAAAAAAAAAAAAAAAAATTTCATGAGTTTTCCATTATAGGATATGAAAAAAATGTATATTTTAGTTCTTTCAGTCATGTTACCTGAACACATTCATCCTTATGTTATATTTGGAATATTCACCTGTTGAATTTCCTGAAGATCATGGGAAGAAGGAAAGTAAAATATATTATTTTTACTTCAGTTTCAGTGATAAATTGATATTGATTGGAAAGGAAAGGTCACAGTGAAAATACAACTCTGTTACCAGAAAATTATAGAAAGTAAATTAGTAATTTAACAAATTTCAAAGTAAATCATTATCATGTCTTTAATGCTATTCAGTCATATTTGGTGCCTTTACTGTTTCTATGCTAAAAAAAAAAACTCAACCCTGCTACTCATTTAATGGCAAAAAGCAGCCATTTTCAGCAAGGACACCCTTAATCAAAAATAAAGTTTCATTTTTTATGACTTACAAGACCACACATACACAAATTCATACATAAAGTCGTGTTAAAATGACATCTCGGAACTGCAATTTGGAGAAATTGGAGAAACTGTTGAAAAACTTTGGCTTTGTGTTTGTGAATTATAAATCGGAAGGCCAAATGAATTTTTTTCCTACTCAGCATTTGAAAAAGCATCAGAGTGTAACCCACTCTCTTAAAATACTGCAGGTTAATCAAGATAATCAAGAGTGGAAACCAACATTATTATAAAATGTTTTATTTATTTACCATACATAAGAAAGACATTGACTGGGACTCAGTGAATAATCTGTACCACAAATATTCAAGTCATCTGAACTACATTGTGTAAATCGGTGTTTTTCTGACAAAAATATACAGAATAAAGATCAAAACAATACAAAATACAATTCTTAATTAAGAAAATCAGCAGTCATAAACATAGAACTAAATATATATATATATTTTTTTTAAAATAAAATCTCAGAGGAATTACCCAGACTGTAAGAAACTGAAATATTCCCCTCTACAACATTATGTAATACATTTTTATACCAGGGGTTCTCACTGTGACCACACAGTGCCATCAATGTATTGACTTCATAGTTCCCAATACTGAAGGGATTTGATCAAAATACCTACAACATTACAATGATGATTTAAATCAACATTACATCAATATAATTCATTAAGTCTTCACAAATTATGAGGAATGTTAGATCTCTCAGATGATGTGAGATCAGAGTTGGAGTGGTAATTGGGGTGGCAAGCGTTTTTTAAGGATGGCAGGTGCCACCCTGTGACACTCTTGTGGCCACAGCTCTGGTCCAGGAGGCCCACTACCCTGTGGATTTTAGTTTTCTCTGCTCCAAACACAACCCCATCCAGAAGTGATCATGTTTACACAGCACTGTACTCACTATTATTTATCACAGCTTCAGGCAATTTAGCAACCAAATACTGTTTTATTGCACTGTTTTACATCAACTGTTTCAAATCAACAGAACAGTATTTTCTTTTAAAATATAAATTGCACACTTGTGCTTGAAAGCTTGAATCAAAATACACCTGCTCCTTGGTCACAATATTTAAGGCTATCTTTTAAATACTAAATCTAAACCAAATTAGTTTAAATAAATATAAATTTGCCTTCACAATATATAACCAAACAGTGAGTTAAACATAGAAAAAAAAATGAAGCATATAATTAAATTCACTAGAGTCAATGAAGACTGATATCTAATATTAGCTCACTAACATTTAAGTAAGTTACAGTTAATTGGTTGAAAAACACAAAAATCATGATCACGATTAGAATATGGCCTCCACAAATTGGATCAGGAGTGTTGGCAACAGAGAAAACAGAGTCTGTGCAAATCAGTGGGCCTCCGGAGTCAAGAGCTAAATGTCTGTGTGGATTAGTGATTAAAGTTCAGTTTAATAACATTCTGATGTCCTAATTGATCTCAATATACATAATAAATATACATATTGGTGAATTCATTATAGTTATCATATTTATAGTCATGTCAGTCAGGGAATTATGAGTTAAAGGATTTGTGTGGTGGTCTGGGAAAACCCGTCAGATGTCAGTGTGGCTGAATTCTGGATGAAAAATGAGATTTTGACTAAAACTCCAATCCAATTTTTGGATATTTACATGTCTTAGTGAAAAGGTCATAAGCCTGTCAAAATGTTTAAATGACCTAATGAAAAGAAAATTTAGCCAACAGAACAGAACTTACTGAATTAATCAGAGATTATTTCTCCACAGATGAAAAGAGATCATTTGAGTCAAGAGATGACCATGAGGCTCGTATTTAAATGCGGCAAGCGACTTTTACCTCAGGTGATAAAACAGACTGATGTGGATGATGCTCATAATCAAAGTGACGATTTCCAACTGTAAATGTACAATTCTTTAAAATTTGGTAGAAATGTTTTTTTTTTTTTGCTTCCATAAATAGATTATAAATGTACAGGCAGGTGAGGCGTGGAATTGGAATGAAATATTTAAATGCTTTTTTCTCCCTTTTCACTTTTGGTGGATTTTAAAGTGCTATAACTTTTCTTATTGTTGAGATACACGCAAAAGAGAAACATATTTCAGTTCAGGAAAGCTTGTAGTTTTCAGAAATGATGTGACCATGTGAAGGGTTTTCCCAGGCCAACATATAACTGGGGAAGTTTCCCCCAGTTTTTTCAATGATTTAAAAGTATTACACAGTAAAACCAATAAAAAAGCAAGCAATGTGCAAGGTGTGGATTGACACACAAATGTGCTCAAAACCAAAGCTCTATCAGGTAAGAATGAAAAAAAAAAAAAAAATACAGTGCTGGCCTTATAGTACAAACAAGTGCATTTCCTTCCAATAACATATCATATCTCTATATGGCATTAAAAAATTCACAAAGTTAACAGCTCATTGTATTTGTCTGGAACAAACATTACTATACTCAGGTTTATTCCAAATCAAAGACAGCATTGTGCAACTCGAATAAATATGTATTTAGAGGTGATGTATTTAAAGGTGATTTCTAAAGTGGTCATATTCCTTGAGGTCTGGGTTCAGTACCATCTTTGCTAACTACTATTATACTATAAATACTATAAATCTCACTTTTTGATCTAGTTATTTGATTTGATAGACTGTTTTATTCTCTAAAATGAAATAGTTGCTGAAATATTTGTTTCCTGGAAATTAAACCTGCACTTATGGTAAATGGAAGTTTCTCTCCCAGCTTTTCCTCCCTCTGACTGAGGAATAAATATTTGTAATTTCCAGTTTTTAATCCAATTGCTTTCTCCTGCATGTCAATGCACATCTTCACCTTTTTTTTAATACCACAGTGCAGCTGAATGCTTGATTCTGACTGGTCAGAAGATGATTAAGTTTCTATAACAGCAGCTCTGAAAGCATTTCTGGCAGCAAGACAAATCACAGGTTTATATTAATACACTTGTTCTAATACATTGTGTTATTTATTTTATTTAACCTTTTTTAACCAGAGTAGTCACACTGAGACAAAAATCTCTTTTTAAAGTTATCGTTTAGTATAGTATCATATAGTAACAAGTCACACAGGGACTTGTATCTTATATTGCAGATTGTCTACATAAACAGGTTAAAATTGATATAGTGAAGCTTTCTGTGAGGAGTCTATTCACTCCTTCTGTGAGGAGTCTATTCACTCCTTCTGTGAGGAGTCTATTCTCAAGGACAGAGGGCTTTCCAGTTTCTCATAACATGACAAGCTGCATTTTTTTGCCTTTTAACCTTCGAAAGAGAAAAAAATGAGAATCTGCTGAGGAAACAACAGTTTATAGCCGCTATGACATAAGTAATAACAGGAACTAACTTGCTTCTACAACATTAAATGTAACTATAAATGGATAAATAGTATGACGTGTCATTCTTAAATAATAAAAAAATTGTTAGGGTTGGCAAATTGCTGTGGTATGTTAGGAATAAAACTTCAGGACATGCTGTTATAGGAAAATAATCATTGCCAGGTTTTATTCTTTACTTAACTGACAGAGACACAGATTTAATCAAGCATGTGCAATAACGCAGTGCCTAGTGACCACTGGGACTTTGTGACATTTAGCCAAGCGGCCAAAGATTTTAATCTATTTTTTATTAATGTTGTGGTGATTGTATAGATCATTGCCAACTACTATTGTTATAATTATTATAGTTATTATTTAGTTATAAGTGTAACTGGTTCCTTAAATTGAATGGGTTCAATAAAAGCTGCGAAATATAGAAACAAGTATAATTATTTTTTAACTTCTAAGAATCTAAGTGCAATATTGCTAAAACTAAGAAAAGCATGGTAATGATACAAAATCAATATTTTAACACAGTGTAACTGGTGTGATTTCTTTGGGGGAAAGTTCAGGAATCAAAATCTCTCAATAAATCTCTTAATAAATAAATAAGATGGCCCATATTTGCTTAATGCGCTATGTATAGTATATGTATAGTAGGATTATGCTAAAAAAATAATCTGTGCTGATATTATAAGGGAGTCTGTGAGTTTTGTTCACACTGAAAGGAGACCCTGGCTGCAAAAAGTTTGAGAAATACTGCAATAAGGTATTTCATCTGCTTTTCATATACTTGCATGGTTTAACAGATTTGAGGGAAAATAACGGGACTCTAATCTCATTCAGCTGAACTGTCAAAGACAATAAAGCACAATGCGTGGCCAGTGTGAAACCTAAACCATCAAATCTTAACAGAAATCTTAGGTGTCTGGAATACTTAGTTTTTTTTTTTTTAATTAAATATATTGCAGCTACGTTGTCCTGCATAACCTTCACTGTTCTGTCTCAACAAATGATATCTATTGCTATAAAAAGCTCTAGCATCATCCTAGGAATGCATCACAATCCTTTGTTGTGAAAAAAATCATCAAAATCATAGGCTGAATATTCCAGGTCAACAGGATCAGTGGTAGGATAAACCTGCTAAGTTCTAATAATGCTGTGTTATTTGTGTATATGACGTGTGTGTGATCACATGACTCATGCCATCTTGGAGGCAGCTCAAGCTTTAACAATATTTCAAATCCAGTGTCCCTCTTCCTCAGTGTGTTGTCTTGTTCCACAGCTCATTTCTGGCCCACACAGTGCTCCTGGTCTCTCTTCATTGTCCAGTCACTAGTGCCCCTGTCCAGAATGATAACATCCAGTTACATCATAGTAGAGCACAAGTCAGGTAGAATAAACTGAAGAATTATTAAATAAGATCTTACAGGCGCTGAGTGGCTCAACTTGTCGAAGCGGAACCTCAGGCTGGATCTGGGAGAATTCTTATTCTTGAAGTCTTTTGATAGTGACAAAGCAAGCAAATAATTTTTTAGATGAAATGGTCTCTCATTTGGAAGCAAACAAAGGATGAGAAATAAAACACTGGCTACGTTCTTAACTATTTAACAGCATCTGAAGTAAAACTCAATTTGAACATATTAAGCAAATATTTGCAATTCATTACCCGTGGGACTACGGCACATGATAACAGGAGTTCCTACACTCTGACCCTCTACACCAAGAGAGGAGCTACACCCAGGTGACAAACTGGGAGAAACCTGGAGATTGTTCTGGAGAGAAAAAGAAAAATAACATCGTGCTTAAAAATCCAGCCATTTTCCTTCTACCACTGTCCACTCCTCCGTAAAAAGGAGGTTTTGAACACAACCCAATCATCATTCAACTGAATTCATATTATACGTACAGAGATACTGTCACAAAGCAGATTTACAGAAACCTGGATGCAGATTTAGATTTTGGTGTGTAAAAAAAATTGTAAAAAAATCCTCTATAGATTACTATGGAAGCCAATTTTAAAATGCATAAATATGACACTATTGATTAATTAATAGTATCATCCCACATTAATAGTCCAACATTTATAATCTAACATTAAGAGTCCAACATTAACTGGACTATTTGGTTCAGACAGCCATCTGAAACTCTATTACCATGCAACACCAACCACTTCCACAGCTCCCATAGCATGACGAGTTTAGATTAAACTAATCTAAAGTCTGCCCACACACACACACACACACACACACAGTAACACACACACACAGACTCACATGGTCTCCTTCCTCGAGTGTGTCCGTGTCTCCAGCCACACTACTGAAGCTGCTTGTGCTGGACGGAGAGCGAGAGATTTCTGGGCTTCGAGTGCACTCCTGCAGCTTCAGAGTTGGTCTACTGTCAGACAGGAGAGAAAGACAGAGAGACATGAGTGAAAATTTGTTTAAAAGAAGTATACAAGTTAAAGACATTAACTAGATCAACTAGTAAGTAATGGAAAACAGCACAAATAGTTAATCCATTACGAGACTTCTAAGTCAGAAAATAAGATGGCCCCTCTTCATTCATTCTTAGTTAGAGAACAAATATCAACATATATGTCACATTCCTGCCATTTTTATTGTTTGTACTGCCTCTAAAACAGCACTTCAAAGACCCCTACTGCTATAATCTAGCTTTTTTTTGTCCCATTACCTAAATTCACACTGAAAGCAACTGAAATAGACTCAAGTACATAGCAATAGGGTAGCGAACATAACATTTTGTCCTTATTTTGTCAAATCTACACCTCCTTCAACTTCTTTCCATAAGTGATAGCACCAGTCCATGTCATTTACAGCTGAAGTTCTAATGCTTATATGCAGAATCAGATATGAAACATTCTTATGAGTATACTAAACATTCAGGTTGAGGTATGTTAGATTTTTATGTGAGAAACTTTTAATCCAGAATAAGGTATATATACATATAGTATGATACAGTTTGATAACATATACTTTGCCTTACAAGTCACAGCACATCTAGAGAGGAAAAAAGTGACTTGTAGGAGTCTAGGGCAAGAATGTATTGTTAATGATTTGTGACAGTACCTCTCTTTACTCAAGCAGATCTCTGGGGAGCTGGGGTTTGATGAGGTCTCTGATTTAACCTCTTGCGAGAGATGACCGTTGTCTAGACTCCTCTGATCACAAAGCATACTGGAGTAAAGTGGGGACAAGCAGAGGAAATCACTCAGCACTGTCTTTCCTCACTGCGTGAGTGCAAGGCTGTTTGTATGCAGTAATTTCTCACAGTGCAGAGTTTGACAATATCTCAGTACAGAGTGGGGATGATTTATAGCATCCTTCAGAGCTTTTGTGCGTCAGAGGCGGTTCTATTGCTGAACTGTTCCCATTTCCTTTTCATTCCTCAGCAAAGCATTTATGAAACACTGTAATAAATTGCTGTAAATTGTACAGTAATTTACTGGCAAGTTGGGTTGCCAGTAAAGCACTGTAAAATTTACAGTAAACAACTGTAAAATATATTTAATGTAAAATCTTAATGTTGTATAAAATGACACATAACCCAGCACACTTGCTCATTTGGCTGATGCAGGATACAACTGAGTTGAAGGTTAACGGTCTTGCCCAACCATGACAGCTTGGCAGTACTGGGTTTTGGACACACAACCTTCTGAGCTGTGACTCAAGCCTTAACCACTTAGCCACGACCATAACTACACCACAACATCACCACAACTATCTTGCATTGATTCAATTACTTCTAGCACTGAATTAACACCACTAAAAGATTACAATGAATCAGTGCAAGCTAGTTGTGATAGCTGTGGTAGCTCAGAGGTTACGGCTTTGTGCTGCAGATAAGAAAGTCGTGTTCAAATCCCAGCACCACTAAACTGGCTTGACTGGATCCTTCAGCAAGACCCTTCAGTTCAGCTGCATCAACATACTGGCTTATGTGTTATTTTTTTACTATGTATGATATTACAGTACTTTACTATAAATATGTTTTACTGTTGTTTACTGTACATTTTACAATACTTTATTGGCAACCCAGGTTGCCAGTAAATTACTGTAAAATCTACAGTACATTTTTTACAGTGGAGGTACATAAAGAGCTTCACATATGTGTGGGGGTCTGGGAAAACCCTTCATATGGTGAAATTTTGACATTTTCTACTATGTACCGTATATAATTTTCTCTTTTGCACATAGCTCAATCACAACTGAAGTCCTAGCATTATATATTCTACTTTCCCCCAAAAGTGAAAAGGGAATAATTGCATTTAAAGATTAAATTCTGACTGCAGTGCAGGAGCATCACAGACATTTTCACAGCCAGCATGTGATTACAAACAGAATTAATTAGGCTTATGTCTGTTTTGATACAGCATATAGCTATCCAAGAACTGTGTGAGGAAATCTAACTTAGCTAAGGTTTTAAACATCTTTAGGCAAACTGACTGACTGCTTGATAAACCCAACATGATTGTGCATGAAGACAGCTGAGGCAAGTTGTGGTGTCACAGTATGTTATAGACAGAAAAAATCAGACTTTTTTCTTCTGTTTGTGACAGTTCAGCCACAGCGTAACCTGGCAGGTTTTCCCAGACCACCACACATAAAATAAACATGATATTATTATAACATTACAAATACATGTCAACGAATACAAATGTAAATAAGATTATTAAAACATATTAATTATTTGTCTGAATTGAGTACAATGGAGGTCATTTTCAAGCTACGTGCGAGTGTGTTTCTGCATGTGAGTGTGGCTGACCTGCGTGTTAGACGCTCTGTCTGCCCGTCCATGCTAGCGTGCAGCCGGGGGAAAAGACATGACCGTCTCTTCACCGGGCTCTTCAGAGGAGACTTAGCCGTAGATGATACTGGGCACTAAAAAAAAGGAACAGTCTGGCCTGAAATTAATTCACTCAATTCTCTCATTTGCCCTGTAGTCAGTGAAGCTAATTCGGTTTAACAAAGGGAAGCTTCCAGCCTCTAGTTTATCATTGTACAAACTGCATGTCTAAATCATCACTCATTTGACTTGTTCATGTGGTGTAGGTCACTGAATGACACTACTACGAGCAAAAATTAACAAAAGGGTGTTAGAGAGTGAAAAACGTCATGGCAGCCATCTTGAACCTGGAATCACTTTTTTCTCAGCACATACCTTGACATCACTTAACACAAACATCAGACTCATCTACATTGGGAGTAAAAGGACATTATATTTGTGCATGGACAATCACTTTAAACCAGGGATTCACAATCTTTTTTGGTATCCCTGATCCTATCCTAAGGACCCAGAACTACTGTGTGTCTAATGAGAGGACTGGGATTGTGCGTCACACTGTAGATTATCAAAGTCAGGAGATGTAGTCAAAAGCGCACATCTCATCTCAGCTGCAAGATAGCTTCTTTGATTTGATGCACACAAGAGCACTGAACCCTTGCAAATGGATAGGTTTGTTGTTTTAGTCTGGCTGATGAATTGTGATTCATGTAACTGTTTTTATGAACATAAAGCCTATTTTACACAATAAGCATTGTGGTATGTGTGTGTCAGACTGTTGAGCGTTCATTTCTGTTTTCTTGGTTTAGTAACTCTAATGTAAAAATGTGTATATGTAAATATTATTACAATTCAATACCACTTTATTTGATCACAAAGTTTGTTAATCGAATGAGATATTCACTTCTCGGCCACTTTGACAGTTAGAACTTTGACGAAGCTTGGATTTTAATCTATGACCGAGTATGCATTGTAACAGTAGGCTACAGACTGAAATATCACCCACGTGCTGATTCTATAATGTAAAATATAGTGTGCATATTGTATTTTGCAGTGTTTCTAACTAGAATCCATGACCATGCTGTGCAGAAATATGCTTATTTTTATTTTAAATTTAAAAAAGCTGCCATTGTCTGATGTAAAGGCCACTTTGATTAACATCATAGCATGCTGGATGGATCACTGCTGGTGTAAAAGAGTCTTAAGAGGTGCTTCAGAATGAATGAAGGCTATGAAATTTTAAATTATAAATAATATGACCATTTTAATGATTGTTTTATGTGTAGATTGTTCACGTGCAGAGAACAATATTATAAATAATGGTTGATAAAAGATCTTCTTCGACCCCATCTGCATCTTTGGTGACCCCATTTGGGGTCACGACCCAAGGTTGAGAACCTCTGCTTTAAACCTATTCATAACAAGCAAACATGTCTGTGAGAGTATTGAGATTGTGGAGAGCTTGGTAGCTTGGAGTGCTCACCGAGTTCCTATTGCACTCAGGGTTGCTATGGGTGAGACCCGCTCCACTCAGACTGGTGGGCACTCCTCCTCCCCCTGCAGAGCGGCCATGCTTCTGAGAGCCCCCCATCGTCTCCATTGAGTGACTACGCACACGCATTGCTCGCTGAGGCAGAAACAGAGGAAAAAGGACAAGGGGAAGATATCTCTGTCAGCTTTTCTCTCAGAAGCAGTGAGATTGTTGAGCCTGATTTTTAATGAAGTAATTTCTGTTTCTGGGCACCTTGATAGACTCCAGTATTCCCCCATGGCTTCCGTTCTCCATTCGCTCCTCATCACCGCTGAGCGGCTGACCCAGTAGCACCTGAGTCTGTCTGTGCAACTCATTATGGAGGCTGTCCAGCAATGCTGTTCGCGTTCTTTCCTAACATACACACCCACACCCACACCCACACATAGGAAAACATTAGAAACATACATATCATACAAGCAAATGTTTATATAAAACTCCCTCCAACAGTTGCTTACACAGCCCTGCAATATATATATATATATATATATATATATATATATATATATATATATATATCTCCATGCATTAACTACAACTTTAATTATGAAATGGCCACTTGTAATGGCCTTATAAGTTGCGATGTTCATTTTTTAAATTCAATCGTTCATCTTCAGTAAGCACTTTATCCTGGTCAGGGGTGTGGTGGAGCTGGATCCTATCACGAGGACACTGGATGTGAGGTGGGAATACACAATGAATGGGCCACGCACACATTCATACACTCAAAGGATGTGATGTTGTTGACCGTTTTGTACTTACCTCAAGCTTGGCAAATCGATCTGAGCGGTAGCAGGCCAGCTCTGCATTGATCAGCTTAGTCAGCAAGAACTCTCTGAATTCTGGGCCCTGTGGATGGACAGAATGAGACAGCAAATACAATGACATGCAAAAAAATCCTTTCTAATATACAAGCTGCTATTTTGAGTGCAGCTATTTACCTTCCTGAAGACTGGCGGATTTGGGAGTGGAGGACCGAATTGTGGCACATCATCTCTTGCTGTGACGGAGACCTGCAATGCATCATTCTTACTTAGCTAAGAGTTAAAGATATCTTATTAAGTCTGGGTATGACAATCCAGATGGATGGACTGTCCTTCATTATTATCTCTGTGGCTGTCTATCTTTATGGAAGGCAGGTATATTGCAGTTTACTTTAAAATACCATGTTATATACTGTATTTACAGATATATGTTAATATGTGTATATTTTCTTATATTTCTTATACTTTCTTATATTTTCTGAAATTTGTTGGTCATGAACGGTAAGCTTTTCAAGTCAGTTTTTTACATGAACACTGAGAGATGACTCACACATATATGACCTGTACTGTATGTTGTCACGTGTAATAGGAGAGGAGAGCACTTATTAGGGCTTTAATGCAGGGATGCTTACTGTATTTGTCAATGTACATTTGTAGTGACTTGCTGATTTTGCAATTATTTAAATGGATTTTTATAAAAATCCAGGAAGGTCCAGGAAGGTACCAGTTTATAAAATAATGGCAATGAGCCTTTCGGGAGCCAAAAGAGTTGATTCAGAGTCATTCTGAGTGGAATTCTCATCTTTAATAGACTTTATATATATATATATATATATATATATATATATATATATATATATATGTGATTTTCTGTTTTTATTACAGTCATGGTTGTAATAAACTAAGAAACGCTAGACACAAATACTAGTCAATGTATGTGTTTTGCATAATGGTATCAATTATATATATATATATATATTTTTTTTTTTTTACCTTGTATGTGGTGTCGTCTGTACCCGGATTCTCCACCTGGACCAGGATATAGGCATGAAGAAAGTTGGACGCGATCATGTCAGGCACAAACGGTGTGGCCTCTTCTTGGAAAACTGTTGCCACTATATCATTTCCTATATGCCTCTTCCTTTGAAGCTGTGTGTGGGTGAAAAAAACACATCCATTTGGAAATATAGCCCCAGATGCTTCAGTAAATGTACACATTTAACACTTGCAATGAAGCTTTATGAGCATTAGTAGTAGGTGGTATAGCTAAATGGTGGCTCTCAGCCTGAATATGTACCTGTTGTGTGTCCCCTTCTGTGAAAGGTAACTTGGTAGAGACGTGGAACATGATCTCCTGCCCTCTGAACACAGTGTAGACCGATTGAGAGCCTGTCTGCCCATTACAGACATCCAGACCACCTCGAAACCTAGCAGAGGAGAGAAGGTCAGTGAGAAATCTGAAGCCTCAGCTCATTTCTTACTATCGGAATCATTTTTACCACTATACAATATGTATCATAATAAATTTTTACAGGATTAATAGTAAAAATCTGATTTTTACACGATTGATAGTAAGAAGTAGTAAGGAATAAAACACTGCACATCTTCATTTGTGACATTATTCTTTTCCTCCACAGTTGAAAGTTTCCACTATTAGTATCCACAAGCATCCGTTTAAAAATGAAAGGTTTTCTTCTGTGTGAAAAGATGCCCTTGCGACTCTCTATCTCTCTTACCCTTTAAAATCCTGCAGTTCCACACAGTCTCCCAGCACTTGGAGAAACTCAGTGAAAGCTGGTGTTTCCTCACTGTTTCCAAACAGCTCCTCTTCTGACGTCTGGGTTAAACAGAGAATAATTCAACAGCAATTTAATCAAAAAGGATCAGCTCAAGCGACATTAAGAATATAGTGTGTGAGGTCACTGGAAAAGGTCAGGGAAGGGAAGGATTTTAAAGGGTAAGAGAGATAGAGAAACAAAGTGCTGCATGGGGGAAACTGCTCAACATCTCATAAGGGAAGTGATTCAAGAGCTTTACATGCAATGCACACTTTATGTAGTGCACATCTTAAATATATACAATAGTTCTGAGAACTGAATTTGCATATGAGGGTTGTAATGGAGGAAATGTGTGTCACTGACCTGACCAAACTTCTGGTGGATGACACCAAACTTGAAAGTGTTGTTAAGCTCATGTTCATCATATTTCAGTATTAACTGAGATCCCTGTGAAGTAAGAGCAGTAGATTTCAACAGGGTTTGAAAATCAATCAGATCAGATATTGGATAATCAATACCCATCATAGACTGAATTTCACTCACAGAGTGGGTTTTTCAATCTAATCTCTATCCCCTAGAGCATATGTGTGATTGTCACAGACAGGATTTTCAACAAGTTTACTGAGAAAAGAATTAAAAGCCTGTTTACTTAAAACTCGCTTATAATGAACGTCTAAGGGCAATTGAATTCCAGTGAACATTTATGCAATGTTTTTACATTTTTTTCATGAATGCTTCAGTTAAAAGTATTTGTAAATTGTAAGATGCTGTGTGGGTCTGATTGCGCTATCATTGTTTCAGGGTGTTAAGTGGTGTAGCTATAGTGACATTGCTATAATGTTCATAAAATGTCAACAAAGTCATCATTACGATTCCATATTTAACCACCCAAACTTCAAATCCATGTGTCCCTTAGTTTGTGTAATCACATTTTCTTTGGCTACCAGCAGCTTTGGTGAGAAACCGGATTAACCAATTAGCAGGATCATGCTTTTCATCCATTTCTGTTTAAAAAAAGCTATGAGCCAGCTAGCTACACTCTGAGCACAGGGACATCGAGGTGACACCTGATGAAGTACTGAATGTCTATGGCAGGAGGAGACAAAATTTTATGGTTTTGTGAGATAAAATGTCATTTTGTCCCTATTACTAGCAAGTTATTTTCATTTCCATATTAATGTTATTAATGTGGCAAGATTGTTTGATGATGGATCGTGCCTTATATAATTCAATGACAAATACTGACATTCTCTGTCTGTATTAGCGTGTCACACATCAAATTTTTTTCAGTCAACAGTCTTAGCCCTCAACTGCTCAGTTGTATCTTGTCTAAATTATAGATCGCTTAGGATGAGCCAAACAGCAACAGCCAAATGAGCAAATGTACATGTAAACATCTCAATTTAACTCACACAGTGATTTTATTCAGCATATTTTCTCGTCCCACCCTGAAATTAATTCCTGACTACGCCACTGATGCCAACCCAGGATTCAGAGCTCTTTATTCAAGCCTTTATTCTAAGCCTTTTCAGTTCTGCTATGAAATCCTACAACTTCCCTTTTTTAAAGCCATGGTCTGAAAGTAATCTTTGTAAGAACTAAGGTTATAATTCCAAGTGCTGTAGACTGAACTCACCTTAGGGTACAACACGGGACTGAACTTCAAGCCGACAATATCTTCACAAAGCAGCTGCAGAAAGAGACAAAGAAAGAGCCACAGAATTAAAATCTGATGTAGGTTCACTGACCTCAGTCGATGCACTGAGATACAGTATTATTATCTGCTATTATAACTGCTATGATTAAAGTGATCAGAATGGTCGAGGTTTAAAATGAATACACAGTGTTGAAAATAAATGCCTAAAAGTCAGCATGACTTCAAAGCTCACTCAGTGGAAATGAAAAACCTGCGTCATCACCTTGGCTAACTGAGGGACGCTGGGGAGCTCAGGCAAACCCGTGACCAAAATCCTGTCATAGATTGTCTTTGCTGGAGTCCTGAGAGGAGGATTGAGAGCATCAGATTCAGAATTTAATAAATAAGTACAACATTTCAATATAACAGCAATCAGCATAAAAATAATTGCACAATGCAAATTGCCTAATTGCAAATAAAATCTGTCCCGAAGCTGTTATTACCTTAAAATGATGTGCAGATGCTCCTGATCCTTTGTTTCTTCATGTCGGAGGGACAGGACGAGGTTGCCATGGTTGCTGGCCGTGCAGTAGAAGTCAAGGTGTTCCTGTGAAGTGAGGTGTTTCAGAGTCAGATGCGGAGATTGCAGAGGGACATTTCTCTGTCTAATCGAATTTCTCAGAATGTAAAGAACCATTGGCAAATAAATTACACACCAATAATTTAGTCTGTCTGATAATGGCTAAAATTATTTTTACAATTATTTTTAATTATTTTAATGGCGTTAATTATTTTAATCAAATACATGTTTAAAACTCCTATTTATTAAATAAGATCCTGATCCTTACTTATGCTAAATAAAAACATATTTAGGTTTATGGTTTATAAAAACATATTTAGGTTAATGATTAACTAAAATAAATAAATAAATTAGCCACCCTGGTATACAACTAATTAGATGGTTAAAACATTTTAAAAGTCAAGGGGAAACTTGTGATTTAGTTCATAAGACTTAATAAAAATGAACTAATTTTACATTGGCTCACTAGTCTCATAGCCGATTATGTTTAATTAATTGAAGAAGCCATAAATGATGGTTATGGTTACAGTACGTTGTGCAACAATTAATTAAATAATAACATGTCATACTTTTTATCCATTTATAGTTACTTTTATTGTTTGGGAACACCCACAAAATGAAGTTAATAACTTAAAGGAACAGCTTTATCTCTGACTGTTACAGAGCACTGACACTGGAGACTCCTTCCAAAAATATCCTAACAGGAAGCTTCACTATATCAACAATTACACATTTTTTGTTGGTTTGTTATTTTTGTATTTTTTTTTTTTTTAAACCGCATACAAATCCACAATTTATGATCACATATTAGAACATGCGCATTAATATAAATTTGTAATTTGCTTAGCAGCTTGTACTACTGTCCGAGTTTCTGTTATAGAAAATTATTTATTCAACATTCAATGTTGTGTATAAATTTCGAGAATTTTGATAATAATCTCTCCTGTTGGTTATTATATTTCCCCAGATGCTTACTTTTCCCAGAAAGTGTTTGCGGTAGGCTTGTATGCCATAGTTACTCTCCAGTCGATATCCAAAGTCTCCCCCTGGGTTCGCGCCCTCTTCATCTTCCTCATGATACCAACTGCTTTCTCCAGAGATCGGTGTGATGGCTGGAGTCTCGGGGTCTTCGATCCAGTAACCTCCCAACCGTGGAAAAATCACCTGAGGGTACGGTGGACCATCCTGTAGCACCTAATGCACAGAAGACATATTTAAGGAAAGTAAAATGAATGTGTTACAGCTTGTTTAACAGTTTAAGACCTAAAATGTATAATTCAGTTGCCTGGCTGTGTGAGAAAAGCAAACAAATTGAGATCTCTCTCACCTTTTCTATACTCAGGTGTGGAACATAATCATCCTAAAGGGAATAAAAATATGGTAAAGTTTCGTTCTCACAAACTTTCACATTTTCATTCCCCATGCACACACAGAACAATACGAACACTAAAAATATGTAGGTACACAGATGAGATGAATGGACATTCATAATAACAATACTGTAAGCTGATGACAGAGAATGCCTGTACTTTAAATTTCCTAAAAACAGGAACACAATCATGCACATAACCAGAATGACCGTGTGCCAGGGGAAAATGATATGAGAAAAATAAGTGTCAATATCTTGAATATAATCAAGCTTACCTAATTCATCTCATTAGGAGATTATAATAAAACAAATATGAGCTTAGTAAGCCTATTTCTAAACATCTTCTGGTAATTTTAACCTTGAGATATCTTTTTCTTTTGTTGGATAATTTTGCTTCTTTGTAAAAATCAATGGTTGAAAATTAATTGTAAAATCATAATGAGAAATATTTGATAAATTCACCTGTATTCAAGATATGTTCACTAATATTATTTGCACTGTGAAGGGACACATCCTTGCCCAAAAGGAACACTTCAGGTCAGTGATAAAGGCAGTGTTTGAATTGTGAAAATCTAGGAACAGATTTTTGCCTTCTGTTTCTCGGTAACATGAAAAAGCGTATTTTTTTTTGTCTTATAAACTTTAAGATAGACAAAAAAGAGAGGTGAGGGAATGACTGTTCATTGTTGCTATAACATAAGTGATAACAGGAACTAACTTCTTTTGTTAAGTTTTGTAATTATTAAAAAGCTTGATGAGTCATTCATTAAAAAATGAAAAATTGTCATTGTTGGCAAATCACTCTGGTATAAAATAAATTACAGACTTATTTAGAATTACAGAAAATAATCCACTTTGGGTTGGTTATTGCCCTCCACCTTTGCTTCAGGCCGCAACACACCACACCATCTGATTCTTATAACAACACAACCTGTCTTATGTTATTCCTTGTTAATCCTGTTGGGTTCTCAAATCTGATTGTTCAGAAAGTGTTTCACATTATCTAATACTCATAATAAAAAAAAATGATAATAAAAGTGTGTAATAATAAACATACTTTCATTTAACTAAAGATTGTTGATATGGTGAAGCTTTCTGCTTTGTCAAAGCTTTCCACCACGGGATGTTCCACAAAATTCGTTCTTTAATAAATAAAACACTGGAATTGTTGCCAAATTGCTGTGGTATAAGAGGAATAAAACACTTTGGACGCATAATGTTAAAATAATCAGCTTCTGAGTGGTAATGGCCCGCATCGGCCCACATCACACCACCCCATTGTTGATTATTTTCCTATAACAGCAGGTCACTTTGTGTTTCACACTTAATTAAAACCCAATGACACCACCTTTGACCTGAAGTGTAGCCTTGAGCTTATTATTTGTGCTCTGCAGACCTTTACTCTCTGTGGGCCTGGCCTCATCTCATCCACCTCAGACACCTGCTAAGGGTCAAGGTCAAAAGGTCATAAGGTCATTGACTAGTTGAGAATGACATTTGCTAATTTTATTAAAAGTTATTTTAGTAACAGAATTTACTCTAGGGAACCTGTTTGATGGTAGCATTATTTAAACAGACAAAAATATAAAAAAATTTTTATTCTTACCTCCATCTTTTCTAGTGAGTCAAAAAATGGTGCAGACTGTGGGAAAAAGATCAATTAATCAGTGAGCCCAATAGACATGACACACTAATTAGTAAACACGGCATCTTACTCTTACTTGATTGACTTGACTGTGCCATTTGCGGTAAAATAATTTTAACAATTTAATTAAAAATTAATTGCCTCAGAAAATGTATTCCTGCATTGTTATTTCTGTCCAACATGTGAACAAAGCTATAGATAGATTTCTGGTGTCTGTATTCATTCAGGCATATTTTATTGTTAGAGATATTCAAAAACCCATTTCCCTTCCAAAACTGAAAAAAAAATATTATTTTTTGTTTCTGGGTCTAGGGACTGTCTGTCATGGTCCACTGATCAAGCAGGACACTATTTCTGCAACATCATAAGCTCTTTCTGCTGGATAAAAGACAAAGGAGGTGCTGTTTGTTTCCTATAGGCCTATGCACCAGTGGCATAGCCAATTACCCCCTCTTCTCCCCAGGCCCTGGTCCTCGTCATGCCACGGAACAGTTAAAGGGACATTCCCACAAAAAAAAACAAATATTTAATATGTTATTTATTATGATCTGTACTATTCTGTAGGGCAGTAGTTCATCTTTCAACAACAGTGTTTTGACAGTATTCACAATTTTTTCATTTTTATGTCTTTCTCTCAATACATAACCGAGCATGCATTGCACCAATACATCATACAGAAACTGGATCATTGGGAACCCTTACTACGAGCAGCCAGTTATTACTGATATAATGCTTGTGGACGTGATGGAATTTAGGAGGGAAAAAAATTATGCATAATCCAAGAGGTTTTCTACTTTTTCCTTCTTCTTTATTGCAGATACGACTTGATGTGATAAATACAAAAAGCCAACAGTTTATGGGTTTAGTCAGCTTCCTGGAAATTAGCAAAAAGTTTGAAGCCAGCTATGAGAGAGATGTGAAGACAGAATTATTTGCATTTGCCAAAGATTATAAAGAAAACTGCAATTTCATCTTCCTTCCACACAGAATGGATGTTCACTTGCTAAATTTAGCTTATAGGTTGACAAATACTGTATGCAGATATGCCAGTGGACGTGTCACTATCATTTTTCTATCAGGTTGCAACATGAATCTTTCAGTTTTCCCCCCAATTTTCTGTCTAATTTGGTCTTGGCCAGGTCCCACCCACCAGCCAGCTCTCCCCTTTCATACGACAGATACCGGGGGAGGGTGAGGGCTAACACATACTTCCTCTGAGACACGTGATGGCAGCCAATTGCATCTCTTTGAACTGCTGTTCATGCAGCGTAACACACTCAGGGGTCAGTATAACACACTCTGCTAGCTGCCCTCTTCCACATACATAAGCCCACAGATGCCCATGATTGGCTAGTGTCACTGTGATTGACAGGGGAGAGAGACTATGCAATCCCTCCCACCCACAGAGCACGGCCAAGTATTGCTGGTTGAGAAATATTGCTGGTTAGATTTTTATTTGTGCCCCTTTAATAGAACCCAGCTGAACTGTTTGGCTTTCTGGTTTATTATGATATCTACAAATACTTGACTTGTCTTGAAATATACACGCACACTTTTGTGTTGTAGAGATATACATGCCTTGTGAAAATCTAAAGCTTATACCGAATTTCTAATAGCAGCAAAAGAGTCAGATCTAGTAACCCAGTATATGCAGCATAAACTTTTGTTAATTGAATTGTTGTAGACTTTGATGTGTTGCTACAGCACCTCTCAAGAAATACTGCAAAGCATATAGCTAAAAAAAATTAATAAACAGGGTAAGGTTTCCAATCTGTAAATTTAACCATTGCCAGCTTCTGTGCTGGAAGTTTGCTGTGTCCCTGAGTCAGAAGATACGAAGAAACTTCTCTCACCTTCAAGGCAGCAGGAGCAGTTCTTGGTGGAGATGGAGGAGCATCTGCCAGGGGAACACTCGAGAGAGTCAGCATGTCCTGCTTCCTGTAATATAGATTTGTCAGGTATGAAAAATTAGAATGTTAAACCATTTGCATACTTCAAGCATTTGCTTTAAAAGACTTGTTGTTCTCTGATCATATGGTAAACAGCTTGAGACCTTCAGCCATAATCTTGGATCTACATCCAAACTTTTGCCGTCTCTCACTTGATCTAGAATGAGCTTGTTCCGTTTTATCATTATAAAGTTCATCCAAAAGAGATGGGCCTCATGTACATCATCTGTTCTCTGCACAGAACTCTTTAGAGTTTAAGAAAAACTCCCAGTCTGATTCACTTACACTTTTCTCTGCTTTGCATTTTTTATAGAATGGAACATGGTATGGTATAAGATTGAATGTGTGTGTGAGAGAGAAAGAGAGACAGAAAGATGAACATGCCTAAAAATACCCACCCAATAATTCATACAGTCTCTGTAGAACTTAAGAATAGATTCCAAGGATCCATCATCGGACATGTCTCTAATTCCTATTAGGGAGCCAGTGCCATATCATCCATTATACTTAATATAGAGGCCATAACTCCATCCTCATGACATTACCAATGAAATTTTTTTTGGAATTGCAAACAGTGACACATGAGAGAGCAAAAAACGCATATTTTGGCACAACGAATCCTTCCCTTGGAATACTGACAACTTTATTATAATAAAAGTAAAAGAACAATGTTAAAGCAGTGACACCTCACAAGACCCTAACTTTCAGTTACTTAATTTTAACAGCTAAACCAGCTAAGCCAGCAATTCACATTTTAAAGTGATCCATGCTGTGTCATAATCCCTATCTTTCATGCCCCAGAAAGATACAGATTAGGGGGAAAATCTGGTTTGACATTTTTATCACTTCCAAATCCAGGCTGTTGCTGAGGTAACCAATGATTTCCCACCCAGCTCATTATTTTTGGAGATAGACTTGGGCAAATGTGTAGACAAAGCCGTCTTGTTCGTCAAGGGGCTTTAGGCACCCCAGCACACAAACTCTTAACACCATGTACACCATGTTTCATAGTTTGGCATTTATTCACTACAGAGCTGATCACAACTTCAAAAGTAAACATGACATGCCAAGGGTTGGCTTATCAATACCTATAATTATTTAATTATAGATATCAATCAGCATCCCCATTCTTCCCATGTACACAAATCAACGTTTAATGTCAGCAATAGCTGTCTTAAAGATAATACATTTTTTTCTCTATTAAATAATAAATTGCTTGTCTTGTGGTTCTGCAGGAATTGTAACTAGACACAGAGAGATGCTCTATTTATTAGGAAATCTAGGTTATGTGAAGCTGTGTTGCATGGCTTGTACATACATAGTGGAACCTGATTGGCTTTTATATTTTATGATGCAATAATAATAATAATAAAAAAACAGCAGAATAATGCAATGAAAATTCATACTTTGATCAGTGTGTGTACTCAGGTTAATTCTCAAGAAATTTGTAGGATTTGTCTCATTCCTATAAACATTCATATTCATATAAAAGCTATATAAATTTTTTTTTTTGCAATCTGCCTGGTTATTGGATGTGTTTTGGAGGCTTTTTTTTTTACTTTCTGGCATAATATTTTGAGATTTTGTGCCTGAGTAAATGCCCTTGCATATTCTTGGCTACAGCACGGCACACAGTTCTATTTGCACTCAGTCTAAGCTGCTGGTAATAGTTTAAACTTTATTAAAGGCTTGTTGAGGAAGAACAAACATGCCCCTGGCACAAGTGATAATAAAATTTAATACTTTTTAATAGTCAGTTGGCAACCAAGAGTGTCAATGATGAACAAATAAGAGAGTGAGGAAATCAATAAATGAATATGGAGAGTGGAAGAAGTGAGGGAAAATTACAGAATAAACAAAAATAGCAGAAGGTAAAAGGGCAGACTATTTTCAGGAACAAATCAATGTAAACTCCTAATTCTGCTTAGATTTGGATAAACTAAGCCCTTCAGGACTGCAAGGTACAGAGCAGAATGTCGCAAACAGCAATTATATTACATTTGTGTACATTTCACTGCTATGAAGCAATGTCTAAGAAATGCACTTCTGTAATGAAAGCAGCCAAAAGACTAGTCCCCTAAAGTAGTAATCACTTATCTCTGACTATTCACACCTGAGAAGGAACAGATGTGATTTCACACACACACACACACACACACACACACATCACACATCACACATCACACGCTCACCCACCGCTGGCTGCCTCTGCTTCGGAGTCTCTCTCTTTCTCGCTGTTTGCGTGAGCGGTGCAGAAGTCCGATGAGAGCCACGGCTGCACGTATCCCTGCTCTCCTGCAGCGCACTCTGGATCTGAGCTCAGACATGCCTCAGTCTCCTAGACACAGACTCGCACCTGGATTCAATCTCAGTCTGCCTACATTACAGTGGCACTGAGCTTCAGCCGATGCTATTCCACTATTTCCTGAGAGCGAGGGTCTTTGTGTATGAGCATCCTTCATCATCTGTCTGTCTGTCTCTCTCTCTCTCTCTCTCCCCCTCTCTCCCTCATTTTGTGTCTGTCTTTCTCACGCTGCTCCACCAGCCCTCCCTTTCGGCTGGCATTTCACTGCATACCTCTCTCTATCTATCTTTGACTCATTAACCTCTGTGATCCTCTCTTAATATGCAGTATATATCTGTGCAGTGTCCATGTTATATGTTACTCAGATTCTCTCACGCCTTTGTCTCTCCTGCATTCCAGGCTAAACCTTATCCCTTCTGTCCCTTTCCTGGAACGAGGACAGATTTTACCAATTCACATCTCTATTCTCCTTTGGATTTTCTGATTACACTCGGTGTCTATGACTCTAGTTTTCTGCTCTCTAACAAATACAAGCTCTCCTCCATCTACTACATGACAATTAATAGCACACTCCTAGACATTGCTTTGTTTTTTTATTGGCAAGTACTACTATTGCAAATATGTACATGCATTTTCAGTAAGCCAGTGGCCTAACTGATTATAACAGGAGCAAATGAAGAATTACCAGTCATAGACTGCATAAACTGTCCTATAATTGCCCTAGCCATGACGAAGGTCAGACGCTCTGGAAACCAAATTATTCCTGAAGCTTACATATAATTATGACTTGAACTGCTGAGATTCATGGCATTCAGGCAACTCATATTTACAGTAAGACTACAAGCACATAAAGGCTGCATGAGCTTACCAATTGCACGAAAGCTACCAGTCTGGCAAAGGCCAACATGTTAAGAGGAGAGCACTAATTGAAGTTTACTTTATATATATCAGGCAACAAATGCCCATCAGGGTTCAAATTCACAAACTGTTAAATATTTGGGTCACTTAGAACCCATTTTGCACATGTTTAACCATTTATGAGGAACACTAATTAACAAGGTAGGTGTCTACCTGTCCAACAGTGGCAGATTCATATGTCTTTATTTACATAAAGCACATTAAATTCAGTCAGCACCATCCATTTTCTCATCATTCTTTTCTGTGGTAAGGAAAAACTCCCTGAGAGGACATGAGGAAGAAACCTTTAGAACAACCAGACTCAAAAGGTAAACCACCCTCTTCTGGGTGACACCAGATAGCAGCATTATACAAATCATTACAGTATGCAGGTGTAGAAGACTAAAGCCAAACAAAATTAAGTGTGTTAAAAGGAGATTCAGTATGTGTATATTGTGAATAAGAGTACTGGAATGAGTATAGGATTATTATATGATTACAGTTGGATTTTCTAGGTACAAATCTACAGGATCCAGGTTAGATTGTCCACTTGTTTGGAGAGTGCAAATCTTTAGAGTGTAACCATCCACAGCAGCAGAAGGTGAGTCACAAGCGCAGAATGCTCCTAACAGAAGTATAGCATCAGGATGAAAGGACATTTTAGCTGCTGTTCTCTGATGAGCTGGCAGTGTGAAATACTTTTAAAGGATATAATTTGCAAAAGAATACATAACTTGGGTGAATGGCTATCACATCAAATCACATGGCTGTGAGTGAATCTTTATCCCACGCAGAAGAATGGTCAATAATGAGATGCTGGCAGCATGCAGATTTGCTCTGTCCCTGTGCATCTAGCTTCCACACAGCACCTTGCAATTGCCAATACTTATTCAGGAGCAGACGATAATGTATTCTAAGGCCACAGTAAAAATAGCCCTCCTTTCTCACACACGAAATGAATTTGGCATACATACAGTATGTGCAGGGATATTAAATTACTACTAGAGGTGAATTGTAACTAGTTTGACCCTAGATGTAAAGAGCATGTGGGGGTTCGGGAGACGTGTTAACACTTTCAGTTACAGAGAATGCATGAACCACGCCAACATTCCCTTAGGAGCTGGAGTCCACAAACACATTCTGCTGTTTATTTATTTTATCATCATGAAATCCATTTTTATATGTGATGTAGCTGAGGTTGAGGAACTGTCAGAGCTAGAATTCACAGGCCATTGACATTTCTAACTCTTTTTTTTTTTTAAGAGAAAAGAATAAAAAAAATATGTGGTTTAGATCACTGCCATTTTGGATTTTTATCTGAATACAGAAATGGATATTTGGAGCACAAAATAGATACAGATATGGCATTGCATTACAGCCCTAGTATATATGATGTACATCTCCAGACCCCTCTCTTCCCTCATTCGCTGTCATCTCTCTTGGCCTGGGCCACCAATCCAGTATATCTATGACAGACTGAGCAATCCCCACTATATATTAGATATACAATATATAATATAAAAATATATACCCATTTTGATTAAGACAACCACATTATATAAAACACTGGATGAAACTATATAAATATATATACACACACATACACACACACAGAAACACATATACATACATACATGCATGTCATATATATATATATGAAATACATGTAGTAAGAACTATATTTCAGTGGTTGTCATCCTCGTAGACGAGACTTCTATCTCAGTAAAGCAGACAGCGAGAGCGCTATAGACACTTGTTGTCTGCAGGGTGATGGAAAAGTCAAAGAGAAATCAATGGCTGTGAGGGCTGGAGGTTAAATGCTGTGCGTGGTGCTGTATAGACTCAGAGTGCTTCATTAAGACCATTCATTCCAGCAGACAGGCAGAGAGAGGCAGATACTCTCACTCCACAATAAGCACTCACAGCTGATGAGATGGGAGACATGCTCAGGGACGAGCGTTTTGTGTGCAGGGCCATGAGTGACAGCTCTACACACACACATACACAGTTTCAACACACCATAGCATAGATTCCACAAGTCTCTAGAACTGTAGTGGAGGCATGGCGCACAGTTATTCCTGAAAATATTCCCTCAATGGTGTTTTGATCACTTATATATACACACACACTGACATGCCACTTTATTAGGAACACCTGAACTCCTCATCCATACAACTATCCAATCAGCCAATCATGCATAAACTCATGCAGATACAGGTCAAGGGCTTCAGTTGCTGTTCACATCAAATATCAGAATGGGGAAAAATTTCAGTGATTTTGACTGTGGTATGGTTGTTGGTGCCAGATGGGCTGGTGTGAGTATTTCAGAAACCCCTGATCACCTGGGATTTTCATGCACAAAAGTCTATTGAATTTTACAAAGAATGATGCAAAAACAAAAATAAGCAGTGATCAGCAGTTCCACTCACTGGAAACACCTTGTTGATGAGAGATGATGAGATGAGGAGAATGACCAGACTGTACTGTAACTCAAATCACTCTTTACAACTGTGGTGAGCAGAAAAGCATCTCAGAAGGCACAGCACACCGAATCTTGAGGCAGACGGGCTAAAACAGCAGAAGACCACATTGGGTTCCAATCCTTTCAGCCGAGAACATGAAGGGCTACAGTGGGCACAGGCTCATCAAAACTGGACAGCTGAACATTGCAAAATCATTGCCTAGTCTTTTTCCAATCTTTAACTGCCCAGTTTCTATATATGATATATGGTATATATGATATACATATATGGATCTATCCCAGGAACACTGGCACAGGACAGAAATACACCCAGGATGGAAGACCAGGCCATTGCTGGAATATGCATGCTCCCAGACAGGAATCTGCAGGAGGGACACCAATTATTCTTGACGCCAGGCATGTGAGGACACAGAGACAGGTTTATCTGCCAATCTTTCCATATTGACAAAAACCCCCTTTGATGCATGCAGCTCTGTGCTCAGTAAGGAAGGTGTGATGTCTGCTCTTGCCCCATCACTGCTCATGCTCATGTCTTCCTCTTTCTTTTCTCTACAGAGCCTTTCATTTGTGCCCAGTGCAAATGAAACAGTGCTGACCTACAGACTCTCCTTTGCTTTCTCTGGCATGCTATGTCCATCACTGTTATTCACCTGTACTCTCTTTGACCTTTTACAGTGTGTAATTGTTTCTCTTTCTCTGAGCTTTCTCTGGGTTAAAGGCCAACAGTTAGCAGCACATTTAGATACATAACGGATAATGTCAGTAGACCCACAGCTTTCTCCTCCTCCTCCTCCTCCTTTCTGTAGCAATCAACGCAGAAATGCTGTATTTTTTGCCAAAATGTCAGCTTTAAAATTGCTTCCAGAAATAACTTTGCATTGGACTGAAGGAAAAGGCCAAAACCTGTCTGACATTGCAGAGAGAGGGAGGGAGAGAGAGAGAGAGAGAAAGAAAGGCTGGGGAGGATGTATGAAAACACAGTAGGACAGAATGAGAAGAAAAAGAAAGGGCAAAGATATATAATATATTCTTATATATCTAATATATTAATATATACCTAACACACACACACAATACATATATCTTTATATATATATGTGTGTGTGTGTGTGTGTGTGTGTGTATACATATGTTTAATAATTTCTTTCAAACATCACAGCCATATGGTGGTGATGGTATGCTGTGATGATGAAGATGGCACATAGTGGAATAATAAGGGCAACAATGAGTTGCACTGAACTTATTAATTTATTAGCCAAACAAAGAGACTTATGTTTAAATAAAGAGTGAAAATGTATTAAATATTAACATGGTAACCTTATACAATGAGTATTAGGTATATTTAGCTATATGTAGTCTCCATTATAGCAGTATACCAATGGTATACATGGCCAAAAAGTTCATTTTAGGTTACACAATTCAACTCCAGTGACGCTTGGTGAAGCTTATATGCTGTATTTTGTAGCTTTCTTTCCGAAAAGGCTTCTTCTTGTGTCCTGTCCAAAACCTGTTATCAATATGGTGTTGTTTCTGAAGCTCGATGACCCCAAGCATCAATTAAACTGTAAGATCTTTGGGATCTTCTTTGCCTCCCTCACCATGCCTCATTGTGCAGAACGGCAACAAGCTCATGTGTCCAGGTTCTGGCAAATTATTAACATTTCCAGACTTGTAAAACTTTATAATGGCCCTGATTGTGCTTAACTGTATTTTTAACTGTTTATGTATTGCTCTGTCCCTCGCATGACTTTTGCGTCAAAAAGCTCTTTGATTTTCATTATGGTAAGGAATGACTAAAAAAGGGTTTTACATGTGTGTAACCTCAATTATAAGGCAATTAGAATATTTCAAATACTGAAAGCAATTTAAAAAAATAAAAACTTTGTTTGCAAGAATGATCATTTGTTTGCATTTATTAATATTCTTCAAGGATGTCAATAATTTAGCCAGATATATTTTTGGGAGGAGATATTATTTTACCTGATGTGCATGATTACTACACAAGATAGGAAAACAAAACCGCTCTTCTCCATTACATGATTTATAATAGATGGATGGTTTTATGTGCCACATCTTTATGTGCGCACTTGCATTTGATTATTCAGGACCTTGGACATCGAAAGCTGGAAAACCTTACTGAATACATAAAGCCTTAATACATAAACCATTTCAAATCTGATATGTAGATGTATAGGCAAAATCCTTTTTCACCAGGACCACTATTTATTCTTAAATAAAAAGCGGTATCTCAAATTTTTGAGTGAAAAATGGGAATCACTTTGTGTAAAGGTTCCATTATTTCTGGACTTGAGTGTAAGTCAGCAGTATCTACCATGTTACCTTAATCATTATCCATACAGTTATTGTATGGATACAATATTGTTTTTGAAATTCTGAGGAATTGTCTCAGAGGAAGACCTTTGGTTTTTTGTTTGTTTATTTTTTGCTAAAATAGCCAAATTAGCTTGCTGTTAGTTAGCTAATTATTGGTCAGAATCAACAAATTAACTCTTCAACATCCCATCAAGGATGATCAGTAAATTCCAATCTTGATGCCTTCCAACACACTGACTTGAATAAATATGGTTATACTTGGAAATGTTGTGCTATATGTGTGGTTTTAGTTGACCATAATGCTAGTTCATGGTTAGCTGTTTACTAAGGTGCTAGCAAGCTGAAAACTAGCTCTTCCCTGTTTTAAATCATGATTAAATCAAATCTAACCTCTCAAACTTCCAAGAGTCCAGATTAAGTGGGTCTAGATTTACATTCCTCGCGTCTGTAACTATTGTATTTTCTTCTGAATCAAAACAGAATAATATGCTTTAAGATGAACATTTGAATAATAAGCTGGGATTTATTATATCAAATCTATAATAAATGCAAATACAAATCACAAAGCTCAAATAAGTATGAACCGGCATAAGCTGTGGTATTTCAAATGCTAGAACATGGACATGGAGACAGAAAATGGAGTCAAATAATAAACATTGCTGGAATGAAGTAAAACGCACATAGAGGACTAGTGGGTTCTGCTACACAAACCAAAAACAGCATTATTTTTGTATCTCCTCCACAAAACAGTTCTGAGTAATTCTCTGCTGTACAAAGCCTAACAATCCTTTTTCACTAATCCCTGCAATAATGAAAGGAGGATAAATCATATTCTGGCAAGCATCAGCTCTCTAAAAATAAAAGTGTACATCAGTGTGTGTGAATCTAGGTCCCTCTACTGGTAAAATGTTGGTAGGAAAAGCAAACCACTCTTCTCCATTACTCCATGTATAATAGATGGATGGTTTTATGTGGCTCTTCTTTGTGTGTGCACTAGCATTCGATTATTCAGGACCGTGGACATTACAAAGATGGAGAAAAAAAACCCTGATCTAAACAATGAACCACTTCAAATTTGAAATGCAGATGTATAGACAAAACCCTTTTCCAGCAGGACAACAACCCTATCAAAGCATAAAAAAAACTTCATCTGATGCTGGAAACCACTAAGGTATGTATGTATGTATGTATGTATATATTATTATTATTATTATTATTACTGTTATTATTATTATAGTACAATGGTATTACTGTTGGTATCATTGCTGCTCTTGTTAATAGAAGTAGTAGTAATATTTTAACATACTTTTAACTATGCAGCAAAGAAATTAGATTTTTTTTTTTTATTTAATCAATCTCCAACAACTATTCTTTTTTCTGTTTCCAATCCAACAACTATTCTTAACTTCTGAAAAAAAAAAAACCCAAAAACCTCTTGCAAAGAAAAAGACCCTTCGATTAAAATGCCCTCCCTGAAATAATAACATTTCTCACCAGCCAGCTAAAACCAAATCTGGCATATCTAGTGTAAGCAAATCTACTTTAATGTCAATTTCAATTCCCTGCTCTGTTTCATAGCAGTGAGAATTGAAAGTGCTCAGTGCACAGTTCTGTTCACAGACTCAGCAGGCAGCATTAGGCAACACTGTCCTCAGCGTTCACTCTAAACCTAGTCTACCCTGAGAGGGACAATGGAAAACGAAAGAGTTAAATATCTACTGTGGTTTTGTGCAAATTGTGCAAGGTATCAGTTACTGTTGCACAGTGGAAATTTAAAAAAAAAAAAAAAAAGCCTATGTACACAACGTACTGTGGGTGATCACTACTGTTAACAAAGCCAGGTTATAGCCCATTGATATGAGGTAAACAAACATTTTGGTTACTTTACACAATTACTCAAAAAATATATGCTTGAAATTAGGTTTGATATTTCAGGACTTCCATTACTTGCTAGCTGCATTAGCCTCATAGATCCAGTCCAAATCTAAAATAAAATGAATAGCAAACATGCCCCAGAAAATTGTATTTGTCTGTGTTTTGCTATGCTAAATTTTGGCAAAAGAAAGAAGAAAAGAAACACAATCCTGCTGTATAATGCTGATTCTGTTATCAGTGTTCAAAACTGGTTGTGTAACACTTTTCTCCCTGAGTGAGCACCTTCGACTTGGAGCTACACATCTATTTTTTATCAGATGAAGGCGCCACTACCAGCCCACTGTAGAGGAGAGAGAGTGTATGAGAGATGATGGCAGTGATACAGAGAGTGAAAGAGCATTAAGGGATGAGTGGTGGAGTGGAAGAGAAGCTGTTACTGCTCAGGCGCAAACCTCTAGGAAAAAATGCATGCAAATAGCACTAAATGGGGTGAGGAACTTTCCAGAGAAATGGGGATGTAAGGGCATTCCATGTATATCAATGTACAAGTGTGAATAAAAACCTTTTCCATATCAAATAAAATCTTCATAGCAAATGTATATAAGGATGACCTAATGAAAGGGGGAAACTAACAGGTAGTATTTTATGATAAACATCAATTCAAAGCCCATAATAAATCCAAGAATCTTCCCTGGGGAGATTCTGCAGATTTACAGGCAGGAGGAAGCACAGTTTTTATGATATAAACAATAATAGCATAATGTAATTATATTGCTACACATGGATGGTTGTGGCACTGTCAGGATCTGAACTCATAATCTCCTGATGATAGGGCAAACGCTTTTCTGTTACAGCACTTGGGAGTCATTTTATTCCTTGTATACCATAGCAATCTGCCAACCCTAACAATAACACCACATAGTTCTTATCCAATAAAGGCCTCCTTACAGAAAACTCCACCATATAAACAATTACACACATTTTTTATCTGTTTAGGTGGAGCATCTGCCAGACAAATCCCTGTGAATTAGCTGTTACAAGTATAGACATGATAATGTATTAGATGGAGCCCATTGATATAAACCTTGCTATTTATTATTTATCTGAGATTGACACAATGCTCACAGGAAACGCTCAGATAAAAAATGACGCTCAATTGCCTTTTGCAGGCATTTGCAGTGGGCAGTAATAATAATCATCATCATCATCGTCATCATTAAAGCCACACTCCATCATTACTCAAATCTTACTTATGAACAGTGTTATAACAAATTTAATTTTGTAGAATGCTTTCATGAATTATTTGGTTAAAGGTATTTGTACTATTTTTTTCCAGAGAGAATAATGTGCGGTTGTGTGTTACCAACGTCATCTTGGCAGACCACAATCTGTGACTGCATAGACACCACAAAACCTTTGGGAAAGTGTAAGTAACTGGAATTACTTTTAACTGTATTGATCTATTGTTGGAAAACTGGGTAAAAATGCAGAATAAACTGCAGCTATGGTAAAAGACTTTCTCTTCATTGTCAGAGTGAAACAGCTGTAGGTTTTAATGTGTGTAAGTCACATATTTTAAACATCTGTTGATTGCCCCAACAGCTGCCCTAAGAACTTCCACTGTAAGTGAATTCCAAGTAAATATTTTCTATTATTTTCTCAGTATAGGGACACATGTCAAAATGTTTGTCCACAGTAATCACATGGACAAATGCACGAAATATATAAAAGGTATTCTTTTAACAAACAATGTATTGTGCAGTCTAGTGGAGTGGTGTTGTCTACACATGCATAATGGAATGAATGGTCATCTCTCTCATCTCTCAGGAGTCCAGCTACACACACGAATCCCATCAAATCCTTTTAACAACACACTAAGCAACACGTGGACCTGTTATGTGTCGGTTTTACATTAAAGTTTTATATAAATGACTGAAAAAAGTCCTCAGCACACACACAACCACCTCTACACACAGTTTTACAATACTGATCACTTTCCCCTTAGTTTGCACAAGCATCCCAAGCCTAAATCATTCTGAGACAAAGCAGATATACACACAGTATATATACTTACACACACATATGACACTGTGCATATGCATGCTAAACTCACCACAACTTGCGTGGCATGTTCACTGTGCTGTGTCTTGTCTAGTTACTCAATCTTCAGTTTTCACTCACAGGAAGGAACAAGAGATGCGCTTGCAATGGCTACTTATTACACTGTCCTAGGATGAATACGAAGCACTTCACTTTGTTGTGTCTGTTGGGGTGGGAGGAGAGAGTGTGTGTGTAAGAGAGAGAGAGAGAGAGAGAGAGAGAGAGAGAGAGAGCAAGAGAGAAGTAGCAAGCGATTGATGTCCTCACAGAGACCCAGTTAGCCCTGTGTACCAGCTCTGTCCAGCTTGGTTTGATAAATAACACACTTGGATGGGCAGGAAGTCTGAAAAAGATAGGAACTAATTACCGTGGATGATGCCAACAGGATGCATAATATACACTTGGAATGAACCATATACTGGAGAGAGTTGATATTTGACATACTTCAATAAATCATGAACAAACCAGACATGAATTCAGGCTCATCGTTGCAATAAACTGGCTAATGTTTAAAGCACTCGTCACAGAATTTGACTCTACATTTGCTCCTCGTTCGGCATAAATTTGACAACTTATGAGTCATTTCATGATTGGGGTGCCATTTGTGTCTCACTGATATTACATTTACAAATATGTATGTAAAGTAAAGATATAAAATCTATTAAACATAAATAACATGTCCTTCCCAGCAACATATGTGCATATTTCAGATAAATAACTTACACCATTAATAAAATCTATAGAGAAATCTATAGAACTCATAGAACAGCATTTTTGCCTGACCCAGCACACTATAATTACACTTTACCTTCAAATATAGTCATTAAAATGTATTTTTGTATTAATGTGTGAATCCATTTAACATCCTATCGTTTTATCCATGAGCCCTCCATTACAGGTTATGAAAAATGTACATTTTGGTGTCACACAACATTCACTCAAAGCTTCTACCTAAACACATTCACCCCTGAAATATTTGGAACACTCCACAAGTCACATTTTCAACAGGAAGTTGCATAGTCCAAATTTCCTGAAGTAAGTCATCTCATTCTTTTTTCTTTATTTTCAATGATTGTGTGATATTGATTAAAGCGGTCACTTTGAAAGTACAATCTTTTTACCCATTTTATATATTGGAAGTTAATTATTAATTTAAAACATTAATTTAAGTAAATCATTAGACTGTCCTTAATGTCCACATGCCATTAGCTTGGGCACTAGTTACACATTTTGTGTATTTGTTAATTCTGTGCTAAAAAATAAACAACCTCAACCCTGTTATTCATTTAAGAGCAAAATGCAGTCGTTGTCAACAAAGAAACATTACAAAAATGAAATTATTTCCGTTTCAAAGGCTAAATTGCACCGCAATCATGAAATCACCCTCAGTACTACAGCCTCTTCTCATGCTCTGTCATCTACTTATATGCTTAGCCAAGCAGAAACAAGAGGAATATCAGACTGATGTCAGCTGTGATGAAAAACTAAAAATAAAAACACAGCCGAAAAGACATCTCTGAGGTATTTGTAGCAGCGCCGTGCAACCTGCTGAAACATTTCCAATTAGCATCCAGGTTAGTGCTGACCTTTGCATGACATGAGCATACAGGATAACCTTTACCAGTGCAGTCCTCTAAGATCAGGGCAAATGTATAAAGAGTCACTGAGCACAACATGAAGGAAACGGCATATGGCAGAGTCTTAGCATGAGACTTCTATTTAGGCACTTGGAAATTTGCTGGGCGTACCCGAGCACATTGTATTATAGTGTTATGTAAACGGGCTGCTCGTAGCTGTCCTGCCAGCCTCTGTGCCTGGCACATGGAGTGGTGCACTCTGTTGTCAGGGAGACTGAACAGCAGGTGAAGACTGAGATGTGGAGATACCACCTGTTACCACTGTAACTGCTCGCCAAAGTGAACATAACTGGCTTCCAGTTACACAACACAGGCCATTATTTTTAGAAGAAAATCCACTCCAGAATCCAAACACTGATGGTCACATAAAGACCTAAACTTTTTTTCAGAATCACTCACATTACTGCTGATGATTCGTAGGTGTAACTTGTGCTGTGGACATGTACCTTCCACTTACTGCAAGTGTAATTCTATAAAACATGTTCATACCTGCTGAATTCTTGAATCTGATTGGTCAGAAGATGTTGATACCTTTTCTATAGCAGCAGCTCTGACAATAGGCTGCAAGGTTTATGTTAATGCGCGCGTTCTAATATGTTTCGTTGAGTAAAACATTGTTGTTCTAATTGTTTCTACAGTAACAACCTAAAAATGGACTTGTACGCTCCTCATAAATAGATTAGATAAATAGATTTCTGTGAGAAGATGTTTTTTTTACATTTTTGGAAGTATTCTCTACTGTTATTGCTTTGTTACAGAGGTAAATCTGTAACTTTTATTTTTCCGCCGCAGGAAAGTTTTCAGGACAGAGGACTTTGCGCTTTGCGCTTTCTCAGTATTATGACAAGCTGTGTTTTAGCTGTTGACGGAAAGAATTTTTATAGCTGGAACTAACTTGTTTCATGGATATATGATTCACAACATTAAATGTAGCTATAAATGGATAAAATGCATGATGCTTTGTTCTTTAATAAATTTCAAAAATGGAATCATTGGCAAGTTGCTGTGATATAAGAGGAATAAATCACTTTGGGACGTGCTGTTACTGGATTCAGATTAGAATCATAATCAACGTTGGGGTGGTAACAGTAACTCCACTTTGTGTCAGGCCACATCACACCACCCCGTTGCTGTTTATTTTCCTATAACATTACATGATTTATTCCTTACCCATCTTATTGTTTGTGGCTGAAACTGCTCTAAACACTTTACAAAAATGCCAGTTACCCCATTCACATCATTTCTCAGGGTAATGATAAAATTATTGCAGCCAGTCACCTTAAATTAACAAGGTGCCTGCGAGTTTCTAGCAGTTTTCTTCTCCTGCAAACACAGATACTTGTGTCACAAGTGACAACGTAATTATTGTAAGTTATTATAAAAGGCAGTTTAATCAGCCTGCAGTATCATGCTCCTAGGCTTAGTTTCATTTTCCTTCTAATGGGTTCCCAGTTAAGACACAATGTAGGAGATATCACAGCAAGTACTTCCAAAGCGTCCATCATTCTATGAAAGTAACTGTGCATTCAAGCGCTAGTTATAATTGAAGTATATCTCTTTGTGAGAGGTGCTTGATATAGATGAAAAAAATTAAATAAATAACACAAATTGCCCTGGTGTCTAAATGATTACGTATTGTTTCTCCCCTCAACAGGATCCAGCACTTTTTAAAACAATGCATCCAGCACTTTTTAAAACAATTTTACGCCAATGAGGTTATTACAGCATAGTTTGGCAAAAAAAAATTGGGCTTACACAGTGTTCCTCCACTGTGAGTGATCAGTAAAGAAATGTTTGCTGTAAGATGCTTGCTTCTTAAGTTTCATACTGAAGCACCAAGTATCATTTAGCTAACATTAACAAGATTAGTTTATCTTATCATTTGGACTGTTCTGCATATATGTATTAATGACCACAAACCACAAATTAGCAGAAAATTTTGAGCTTCTTGTCTATAAAAAAACAAAATTACCCGCAAAACAGAATAAGACAAAAAGAGACTTGAAATTACTAAAAATGTCCAGAAATAGGCCCGATACTTGTTCTATCTCATAATGAAAAATATTAGATAAATTTTGTCTTTATTCAGGATATTTTCACTTGCTAACATAACTTTTCGTGTATTACTTACTGTAATGTATATTATATAGATATACATAAATATTAGACTTAAAATAAACAAAAGGTCACAGTGTAACTGTGCCATATAACATCTTGGAAGCCATCTTGGAAAACAAGGATTCAATCCATCTCAAAGGCCCCGCCTCTAAAAATTTGAAAGTATAATTGTGTCAGAAAGCTGGAAATATTATGGATCGTAATTAAGTTCTGTTTTGAACTTTGTAAAGACCTACCCTTTTTCAAAATTACTCAGTAAAAATGAGATGACAAATATGGGGAAAAAAAAGATGAAAAAGGTTTTAGCTGATCATCTACAATTGTTGTAAGTTGAACATCCTGTTTATTTTTATTCACTGGACTGCATTTTATTTTCTTATTAAAGTTTGCTTATTGTGGTGGACTGAAGAGCATTACACATCTAATCAGCAAGGGATAATGGCTCAGGGCTTTAATGCATGCTGATTCATGAGCAATGCATAAGCACACAGGGGACATCAGAGAATACAGAGCCACTACAGGTTCAAAGAATTCACCTTATAAATGAGAATGCTATAAATAAAATGCACTCTGCTCTTTCTGTGGGCATGTGAGCCCACATGAGCAGACACTACAGCTGGAAATATTAAAATTTGCCTTTCATCGTGTCTGTTGGGGAGATGTGGCCGCCAGCATGAACTGAGGCTAAACAGTGGATCATTTCCATGTGTATGAGAGTAAATGGGTGTGAGACGGCCGTGTAGTCACGACCTCATTCAGCCAGTTCATCCCCACTTATTCCCTGCTGACAAATAGCACTTAGCAGTCCTTCAGAATTTCCCACGAGAGAGGAGGTGAAGAGTGTGTGTGAGAGAGAGAGAGAGAGAGAGAGAGAGAGAGAGGGGGTGATAAAAAAAAAAGCTGATAAATCACAAGTAAGGAATAAAACACGACTCGGTGTGCTTTTATAGAAAAATAATCAGTGACAGGGTGGTGTAATGGGACCCAACATGAAATGGAACCATAAGACAAAAAAATGCAGCATGTTACAGAGACACCACAAAGTGCAAAGCCCTTTGTCTTGAAGACTTTCCAGTGTCAGAAAACTTAAAGTTACAGCTGTACCTCTGACTGTTGCAAAGAGCTGACACTAGAGACACTAGAGTTTTTAGCTGTTTATCTGGAGTGCCACCATACAAGTTCCTGTGTAAGTTGTCAATATAGAAATGAGTATAGATTATTAGAATGAGTGCATTTATATAAATCTGTAATTTGCCCTGCAGCTGACACTACTGACCAATCCGAATCAAGCATTAATCAGCACTGTATTATAAAAATATATTTAAAGAATTAATTAATACCAATAAGGTAATAATTATATCACTCGACTTTGTAAAACATGTTTATTATTAATAAACTTGGGGGTATTTATCAAGGTGCAGAAATTAAAAAACTCCGAATGGGGAAAAAATGTGATCTCTGTGACTTTAACCGTGGCATGTTTGTTGGTACCAGATGGGCTGGTTTGAGTATTTTAGAAACTGCTGATCTGGGAATTTCATACACAACAGTCTCTAGAATTACACAGAATGGTGCGAAAAACAAAAAACATCCTGTGAGCAGAAGGTCTGCAGACTGAAACACCTTGTTGAAGAGAGAGAGAGATGAGAGGAAAATGACCAGACTGGTCTGAGCTGACAAGAATCTATAATAACTCAAATAAGCACTCTTTACAGCCACGTTGAGCAGAAAAGCAGCTCAGAATGCACAACACATCAAACCTTGAGGTGGATGGGCTACAACAGCTACAACAGAAGACCACATCAGGTTCCGCTCCTGTCAGCCAAGAACAGCAATCTGAGCCTATCATGGGCACAGACTCACAGGGACAGTTGAAGACTGGAAAAAGACCAGGTGATTTCTTTTCTAATCTTCATCTGTCCAGTTTGGGTGAATATGGCAACTCAAACCCATCTAACCATTTTCCTTTGACCTCTCTTATCAACAAGGAGTTTCCACCCACAGAATGGTCGCTCCCTCAATGTTTTTTGTGTTTTGCACCATTCTGTGTAAGTTCTAGAGACTGCTGTGTGTGAAATTCCCAGGAGATCAGCAGTTTGTGAAATACACAAACCAGTCCATCTGGCACCAACAACCATGCCACGGTTAAAGTCACAAAGATCACACTTTTTCTTCATTCTGATGTTTGATGTGAACATTAACTGAAGCTATTGAACTGTATCTGCATTATTTTGTGCGTTGTGCTGCTGACACATGATTGGCTGATGTATATGGCTGGAGCAGGCACATTTAAAAAAAATCCAGTTTATTAAAATTTACAGATTGATTTGCGTAGACCATGTTAATAACATAAACTGTAATCAAAGCACCAAGCAGAGCAATCAGTGGATTGTGCCTCTAAATCAAAGCTGCAAACCATTTTTGAACTGAACGTGTTCTATTTGTGTTCCTCGGTTAGATTACGTGATTGCTGAATGGAAATCTGATTGCGATAAGTGCCTCTGCATGTTCAGTCCTGACTGAGAGAGGTGGACCCTTTTAAATGTGTAGCTTTCCAGGCCCTTTTTTGTAGCTAGGAATAATGCTAATTACACACTCATCATCCTAGCGACTCTCCATTAATCCATCTCTATACAAATACACAGATAACTTATCAGACAGTCTGTTTTACCATGACTCTCTGTATGTGTGTGTATGTGTGTGTGGTGTGTTTACGGAGAGCAGATTACTCACCGGGTTCGAAGAGCAGTAATGGTAGATTTGTCAATCCTGGATTTGGATGAAAAGAGAAGAAATAGTTTAGATTTAGTCATCAAATGAAATGAATTGTGTCCTACATAGTTAAACATTTCCCCTGCTCTAACATTCCCGTTTAATCCAGTTCAGGCTTGTTAATTACCCGATGAGTTCAATCAGATGTGTTGTGGGCAAAGAAGACAGTAAATTGTACAGGGTGTGGGTGCTTCAGGAACAGGATTAAGAAGCACAAATGTAATAGTTTCACTTTTCATGGCCTGCAGAATTTTGTGTTTTCTCTGCTCAAACATGATACAGCAGATCAAGCTGTATTGACGTGTAGTCAGAGGCAGTTGGATGTACTGTACATGCATATAAACCTTGATATTAGGGACTAATCACAAGTTACAGTCCAAATTACAAGGTAGGGCTCAGAGCACATGCAGACGAAGTTATCAAAGGCATTTCTGCACCCAAACTCCTAACAAAATAAAACAGCGCAGAAGTCAAAAATAGATACGAAACCCAGGAGATATATACATAAATTAAAATAAAATGCAAACAAGAATCAGGGAGGCATGGACAGGGCAGAACTGTGGCATGATCTGCAGAAACCAGGAAATAAAACAGTAAGCATAGACCATATCAGTATCTTTGTAAGTAGATGCAGATGTGTTAGAACAACAACAAAAAAAAAACCCTGAAAAACTGACAAACATCCATATGTTGCCTATACACTAATACACTTTGTGACCAGAGCATAGCATGTAAGTAGATGTATATGGTACATATGCAGTAGTAAAAGCTTTAAAAAAAATTCATTATTTTAAAACACATTTATAATATTCATACTGTGTACATCTGTCAATTTATGTGCTTTCTTGTCATGATTATCTAAATAATGTCCATATTACAAACAGACACACAGATTATTAGTCCAACATGAATTTGACCTAGTTAGTATATGATCACTGAGAAAAATTAGCATGTTGGTGGTGTTGGTGGTCAGCAATTTGGCAGAAGTTGTAAGCATTTAGAGTTTAGTTATTATTACCTAGCTAGCATAATCAGATTGAACAAAATATTATTTAAAAAGTACTATAGCAGATGGCTAACACGAACCAAAGGAATCAATATACTAAGCACCAATATACTGTACATTCCAGTGAGAGGCTGCTTTTTTCTCAACACTAGGTCTAAAATGACTGAACTGAACAGAATGCTCTGTGGTTAGTCTCAGCACCCAGTGCCATGCAGCTTCTTCTGCATTTTCTGCATGATGCTAGTTCATGGGTCATCCTGCTTGCTATAACACTAATTCATGGCTTATTCTTGTAATGCTAATCCATGAGTTTGTCTATTTAGTATATTGCAAATTCAAGGATTAGCCTGTTTCCTATAATGCTAATTCATGTATTTGTCTGTCTTCTATGATGCTAATTCATCGGTCACATTTGAAAGGCTACAATCCACTTAAAGATGTAATAGAGGGCCAATTCTTCCGGATTGCATCATAAATTAGAAGGAAGTTACAGAAACAGCCTAACTGTTAAAAACGTCTTTTAACAAATACATTTATTGTTTAACCCATTACTTGTATCAATAGAATATACTAACAAGCTTGTGTATGAATGTGTTAAAGCACATGATTAGAGGCCCACTGTTGGTTTCAGGCTACATCTACTATGTTTATACATTGGGGAACAAAAAAAATATCTGTGAATACCTTTTTCTGACAATGTAGTACAGCAATCGAGAACCAATTTATGTCTAAAACTAACTAGCATGAGTTTGTGACCCGCCTATTCCCCCACAAAGATCCATCCATGTGTTATTTTGTTGTCTGTTCCAGTTAGAGTGAGGCAGATTCGATGCTATTCACAGTGACATGCAGGAAAGGTCATCCAACAAAACTGTCGTTCTAAACACCAATACACAGAAATGCCACAGTGAGATGTATCATACACATTAGCTACATAAGCCTGGACCCATATCAGAGAAAGTGATAGTGAACTTGTGAACACAATCAAGCTTTTACTACAGATATAGTGATCCTGTGGGTTGTTTTTTTTTTTTTTTTCTTTTTTTCTTTTCAGACATCTATGGTGCTACAGGGACACAGTGAAGTATATGGAGAGTTCATCACACACTGTGTTAAGCAGCAGAGGCTATGTGATAAGCCCAGGGAAGAAAGGGATAAAGTATAAAGAAGAGATCAACAAGAAAGTGAGTTGGAGAAGTGAGAATACATTTACATTTCACATTTACATTTAATGATTTGATAGCAGCCTTTATTGAGGCAGAAAACAACCCAAGTGCGGCGGAAAACAACTCATCTGAGGCAGGAAACAACCAAAGAACCCAGCTGTTAAAGGAGGTGATAGTGATAGAAAGCATCCATATACTGACCAGAAGACAGCCCTGGGAAATACAGAAGGAGTCACAACTAAAGTTTGGAGTAAGTGCTAGTACTCAGGAGTCTACACACACTTGTAATAAAGCAGTCAGTGACACTATGAACAATCTTTTTTACAATAATAATAGTTGAGCTGAACTGGAGCATCAGGTTTGTTCAATTTAATTTCTTTTAAATATGAACAAGGTATTGTTCTAATGTTTAACATGAAAAACTACAGCCAACATTTTATCTAGTAAATGAAATGACAGTGTGTAAACGGTTTCAAGTCTGAATAACAGCAAGTTTTACCGTCCATGAATTGAATGGGGCATAACTCATGAACTAGCAATATAGTTAAAAGGCTAACTCATGAACTAGCATTAAAGTTAATAGGCTAACACACGAACTAGCATTATAATCCATGAACTAGCATCATAGTAAACATGGAAACGCATGAATTAGCATTATAGAAAACAGGCAAACGCAAGCGCTAGCATTGTAAGAATTCGGCTAACCCATGGATTACATATTTATCAGTCACCTTGGTGGCTGTGTTAAAATGAATAGTACATTTTATTATTACTTGATTCCTGCCAAAAATCCAAACTTCAGGCAACAAATGCCAATGCAGCAATGTCTGAAACAGTGGTTATCAGGTTTTGTTAGTTTTATACATAATGATTTCGATCTGCAAATTACACAAGCCAATATCCATGGAGCTATTAGCATTTCACAGCTCAACATCCACCTTGCTGAAATATGTACAGGTAAGCTACAGTATGTATCTGTGTGAGCTAGACTATCTAGCCAGATCATATGATGTTTTACAGTATGTAAGCTCTGTATTAACCTTAAGATGTTACTTGGATGTGAATATATCTAAGTGCTGCTAATGTCTAAAGGCTCAGGATAATGTGTAAGGGGCATCTTTGCTAGATATCTAACTATGTAGCTAGAACCATGCATGAATTAACATGAGCTACGTAACGTTACCTTTCTTTATATACTATTGATAATAGGGGTGGTGTTCAGTTTAGCATACTAAAAAGTAATTGAAAAAGTAATTGCTCAAGTAGTTTTTCACCAAATGACTCATTGCCTCTTATATACTCTACTTGTGTAACTTTCAAGTTTTTACTTTTACTCACATGACTTATTGCTAAAGTGGCAATATTTGTACTCAGGTCAGTGTATGTTGTACACTATCCACCACAGCTTGCCTGTGAGTTTTAATAGATTTTATACGCAAGCATGTGTATTGTGAGAGTGGCTCAGGCAAGTGTATAGACACCTGCTTTATCAGGATGAAAAGTGAAACAGCACATTTTTCTACTTCTCGTTTTGTATCACATGTGAATTATTGCAAGTACCCTGTTTCATTTGTGCTTATTGTGTGTGTGTGTGTGGGAGAGTGTGTGTGTTTTGACCGAGTTACCGGTAGTGTGTTTTTGGGGCTTGCGGTTTGCCTGGGTGTGGTGGGGATGTGGGTGACAAGAAAGGAAGGGTGTGTATACGTGTGACAGATTTTCCCACAGCGAGTAAAAAAAAAAGCTGATGCACAAAATGTAGTAAACAGATGATCTGTGAGTGAGTACAAATGAGTTGAAAACATGGTATTTAATACTAGAAAGCAAATGTAGTCTGAAGACCTACAACATGAACTGATCCTTTTTTTACATTTTTTTTTAGAAAATTAACTTGCATACACTATCTGGCCAAAAGTATGTGGACACTTGACCATCACACCCATAAGTGGCCTAGACTGTTGACACAAAGCTGGAAGCACACAATTGCATAAGTGGGCTCCATGAAGATTGCCACGATTGTCACTGTTTAACCCTTCATTATACAAGGAGTGAAATATTGCAGGACTGTTGTTTAGTTGTTTGCTGTTATAGGAAAGTAACGATTGGGGTGGTATGAAGTGGAGTTACTGTTACCACCCCGAAGTTGATTATTTTTATTATAAAGTGTTTTATTCCTCTTATACCACAGTAATTGAGATAGCCCTCGTTGCAGAACCAAAAGTCCAAGGGGTGGAGCTGGACCTGATCCAACTCCTCCTATGAGGCTAACTCTAACTCTGACCCCTAACATCCAGCCTTAACCCATCAGACCCTGTACAACATGGAACAACAAACACACTTATCCAGCCTGAAACTCACTGAGTTGTCTCCATCCCATGGACAACTCCACCTAGGTAAGACCTAGATCAGGTCCAACTCCACCCCCTCGACTTTTGGTTCAGCAGCGAGGGGTACTTGCAGCAATTTCTCAAAAATCGCAATTTTTATTTGTTACAGAATGACATTTTGATTTTAACCATTTATCCATTTTTATGTTTAATGTTGAACTGTTATACTTATAGAAAATGAATCAACACCTTCTGACCAATCCAATCGGATTTGAGAATTGAACAGTGCTGAGGTATAAGTAACAGTGTTATACAGCAGGATTTAATGCCGATGCTATTACCACCAAGTCACCACTTCAAAAGACACTGCAGATCATCTTTTGGAAATGCTCGCCTTTCTTCTAATTTTGCAATTTAATGCTCTCTTTGCAGAGAAATGTCGCATCATCACCAATATGTGACTTGGACATACCAGAAGATTCATGTCTTCTAATTTAAGTCAGCGAGGAAATGTCATATAACAACCTTATATTAAGAAAAAAAAAAAAAAAAAAAAAAAAACCCAAAACCAAGTTCACTTGGCTCATGTGTTAGTTGAACTTGTCATGAAAAGCAGAACAATCTTGTCAGAACTGGCTTATCAGAATAAGCCTTTTTTAGCATTTACGTATGTTTATGTCACTTGTCATAAAGGGTTTTACATAGCCCTGTAAGTGAAGCATGATTTCTCACATGATTAATTTATTTAACATTTTCATTCTTTACAGGTAGAGCATATATATTTATTTTTCAAATGTGACTTTCTCACATGAATAATTGTTTTTCACATGTGATTATATAAAACACATGATGTCATGATGTGATTTCAGGGCATAAATGCACCTTCACATGTTTTTCACCTGTGATCACATATTATTCAAATGTGAAATATACTTCTTGCACATTTCTGCTGAGCTCCACCAAGCTACATCCATGGAGGTGACTGTAAGTTTCAGAAAAGGGAAGCAATGAAAGTTGTGTGACACACAGCTGTGTGAGAGAGAGCACAGACTAAGAAGCTGTATTTCAGCAGCACAACATAAATAAACCATTCACACATAAGTCTAATGGCTATGACTGAAGCAACTATATGCCACTGCTCTGAGACATTCAGTCACACACACATACACATATATGCATCTCCATATATCCACAAGGAATTATAATAAGAAACATAGACCCTGTAATGAACAAAAGTACTGAGATTTCTACACCAAATGTAGTCAATCTGCCAATACATATTTGGTGTCCAATGTGAAAAAAGTGATTCCAGTTTTCCAAGATGGCTGCCTCCATAATGTTAGCTAAACAGTGACCTTTTTTTCATGTTTACAGATGACAGCAAGTCCCATTGTGCCCTAAACCAAATGTGTGTGCTATCCTTGAAGAACTAGATGTGGTGTGAGACAGATATTTTAAGTGTATAGATATGTATTTATGAAAAAGATTTTGGGTGAGACTTCAATTACCTGTGAGTTATGTTAGCCTCATAGCTCTAGTGCATATCTAAAGACATAAACATGCCTTGGTTGACTGACTACTTACAGTGTAAGTGTAAAATTGTGTACAAACTGACAAGCAGAGGAAACATCTTGCATCAAACTGGATTGCCCATCTCCCATATATTTAAATATACATTTCAAATATTTAAAATATTTGAAAGTCCATATAGAGGAACTGAGGAAAAAGCAGGAAGAAAGACTAGAAGCACAGCTTGTGCATGGAAGCGTAGAGTAATGCTAATATCTCTTCTGATATTTCTCCTACATTATTAACAACCTGGCTCTGAAGAAGACCTGAAGCAAAACAGTAGATATGCCAAACTGAACAGAATGCTTGGTACACTGTTAGTCAGAGTGTGATACATTGTTTCTGTCATCACCTGGCATTAAACACACACTCAGTAGTCATCAGAGAAAAAGGGAGTCTGTAATGGACTTTAACCAATAAGTTTGGTACATTCTTACAAAAATGAGTACCTTAAGGGTTCTTTGGATGGTTAGCAGTTCTAGCTTTCTAAAGAGGTTCTCCATTGAACCTTTCCTGAAATAGAAACCTTTTGTTGTAATCTTGTTGTATGGACGAAGTCTAGATACTAGATGGAACGCTTTTTTTTTTTTTTTTTTTTTTATAAGAGTTTATGAATGAAACATTGCAGCCATTTGTTCAATTTCAGAAATGGCTAATTGAGCCTGCAAAAAAACTAAATTAAAGTGGAACTTTCTTATCATCCGAATGAGTTCTAATGTACAAGTCCGCCTTCAAACTTTGGGCCACATCTCCTGCCTGAGTCTGATACTTGTATGCAGTGATGAGCATGAGCAAGTGTATTTGAGATGCTGAACAACTCAGTGAGGTTTGAATGTGTGATTAGCTGTAACTGATCACTACTTGTTAGCAATTGTTAGTTCCATTAGCATTGTAGCTCTAGTAGAAAACTAAAGATGTAATCATCATTAAAATATCTTGGTGGATCTACTGTAGTATAACAGATTAAGTGAGTAAATTTCATTTTGAATAAAATATTTGTTTAATAGTTTGACACTGTTTATTTAGGGTTACAATAGTCTCGACATAATTGATTGCTCACTCAGGTGCCCCATAGCATGCATTTGTGTGCACGTAAGAGACAGAGAACCCAGATTTATAGTGTCTGATGCTGAGATGCTGACGTGCTAGACAGCAGAGCTTTATGGTCTGAGCACTGAAACGCTTGAGCAGACAGAAAAGCAAGATAAGACTAAAATATTAATACACTTCATAAAAGCATGTTGTAACTGTTGGTAAACATTTTCAGAATTATCACTCACACAATCTACCAGTACTGTTCATCTTTGTGCTACTCCACATTACTTCTGTTTAAAACCAAGAATTATTAATAACATTACTTCAGTGAGCATTACATATGACTTCAAAAAGTGTAATGGTTTTGGGCCAATCATATACAATTTTAGGTGATGTGTTTCTCAGAAGGTGCATGCAAAGGCTAGCTATCTAGATGATGTAGCTAAAGTTATTGATGAATGAATTTTGACATTGAAGATTATGACATATTTTGGCAGATTTAGCTGCTATGAAATTTAATGAGGATATGACGATGCATATCAGGGTAGTTGGGATGGCAGGAGGGCCAGGGAGCATTGCCAATTTGCATTCACATATATTAACACAATCTTCAGTGAGGTTAAAGGTGTAGAAATGTTCTAGGCCTTTTTAGTAGGACATTAAAACTATTGGTTACAGGATCAAGGGTACACCTAGCTCAAAAAAAATTGTGTGATGAACCTGGGCCATATGTTTCCATGCTGTAGCTTTTATAATAGTAATACTTGTTAAAACATTCCCTATACTTTTATTTCACCTCTGAGTAAAAAGGTTCATGATCTTGATTTAAACCCATGTTCATGATAATAAAAAAGATGCATGCAACATAAAACTCTCATTCAAATCATGCACACACAGTTTCTGTCTCACCTTTACACACACACACGCACACACACACAGCATCTGCTACACACATCCACACTCTCTCTGGTTAGCGCACGGCTAGCAGCTGATCCTGCTGCATGTGAGACACCTACCATCCAAATCCTCCGAAGGACACGCTCCTCTTCCTCCTCAGCATGGTTGCCTTCTTTCCACTCTTTGTTCGCCTCCCACTCTCGCTCCCTCCACTGGATGCTTGCTCCCTTGTCTCTCTGTGGTGTGGTGTGTAGGTCTCTTTCTGTTCTTCCACTAATTTTACTTCAGCCTCCACCCTCTCTCTCTCTCTCTCACTGTGTGTGTGGCAGTTTTAAAACCTGCACTTGCTATATGTTGCCACTCCCTCACTTTAGCACTCAACTCCACACATGCTGAGAGTGAGTGAGAAACAGAGGGAGGAAGGAAGGGTGGGAGAGGTGGGGCTGGATGCAGTCGTTGCTCTCTCTATCTCTGTATTTCATTTTCTCTCTCACCACTTTCTCTGTCTCTGTCAGTGGCCCTCTCTGGGCCTTCCACTGCTGGAATGAATAACAGGCCAGTGATTATTAATGAGCTTTATATGTGTATTTATTTATTGGGTTAAATTAGATATTGATCACAATCACCACTTCTCATTTTAGTCATCATCCTTTATCTAATTGCTAATAACCACAGCCAGTTACTACGTGAATGGGCTAACTGTAATTTGGCAGACAGACAGACACAAGTGAAGGTTTTCTGGTTTTATTACAATCTATACTGCCTAATCAAGCCAGGCAGATAACAAAGGATTGGCATACTCTCAGACACTGAAGAGAGACTTCACAAAAAGTATGTTAGACAGTCTGCATTATTTAAAGGAAGTAGTGTGATTGCAGATGAGTGTCATTAGTAATCAGGTGAAGAGCTCACTTTGCAAACTGGATGGGATTCAACATTTAAGATTCAAAGGTTTATTTGTCGCATACGCATTCATAGCAGGTATAAAGGATTTTTTCTGGGCTGACCTCTGGGTTGTTGGGCTGGGCAGTCCAGACAGCTTGAACGAAACTGTCTAGCAGTAGAGGTGGGGTTTGACTGATGGTTATCATCATCTAGTGGACCAGAATTGACAAGGCTTGAGAAGGGAAACATGGAAGCTTGAGGATATACAGTAAAGACATTTCAGTTGTAGCTTGTAGGTTACTTAACCTGGTTTATATGTGGGGGTCTCAGATCGTCATCTGTCAGTGAATTCCTTTTGTCATTGAATTGCTTGACTTAACAAACTTAACAAAATGCCTGCTAAGAAACTTTATAAATGAATAGCAGTGACATGACGAACGAGGCTACGAAATGCAGCTGCTTTCATTTTTGCTGTTTTAGCCACAGGGCCCTGCAGAATGCTATGATTGCGCACTAGAATTGCAGTGGAGGATTATTATTAGTGGACAGGAGAGAATGATCAGTTCAGCACGATTTCCAAACACTCTCTCAGTGATTACATATTCTCCAACAAGGGCGATGACACAGCCGGTTAGGTGGCCCTTTGTTGCTGCATATGTGTCCCAGACCACCTCCAAATATGGTTTGAGTGATTGGATCAAAATGCATCTTTGAGACACATTTGATGTTCACACCTGTACTTAGTGCTGTCCACTTATGTTCGGATCGCCCAGGACTCGTGTTAATGCCAGGTGTGAATGGGGCCTAATAGATACCTCTAGTTTCTCCAGAAATGCCCTCCATACTAGAGATGTGAATTGTGGCCCTTGGTCTGACACAATGTCTCAGACACAGATTGGAAGGGACATAGCTCTTATTTGGAGTGCTTTGGGCAGGAGCAGAAGGATTTTGGTTTGGTGTGATTAGTGGTGGGTTGGGATCAGTGGGGTACATGTGTGAGAGGACATCAGCAATTACATTTTTGGAACCTGGATGATATGAGATGGTTAAATGAAAGCTGGTGAAGAAGAGGGCCCATCTGGTTTGTCTTCTTTCCTGTGTGTTCTGCTTGTGTGTGCGTGAGATAAGTTAAACTGGTCATAGATGTGAATCAGGATGGAAATGGTGTGCATGATGCCCTTCAATCTGGCTTCCCATCTAAGGTGTAATTGATTATTATCAGGATGAAGCAGGTACTAAAAGTGAGTGAATACATATCCTGTGGCGATGAAGAATTGTGATAAATGTGACAACATTTATTTCTACAAAAAAAATCTCTCTAGTGACCCCTGCTGACCAAAAGGCAATCAAAGTAAAGCAATTCATTATAGCAGGGCTCCAGTGCTGGTCACCCACCTTCCCACACAATTAAGAGTAGGCTATTTTTCTGCTCTAACGGAGTTAGAAATTTGGTGGACCACCAGGACAGGAGGTGAGAACTCAAGGTGGGGACTACTTGTTGCTTCTGTATTTATATAATTATTTATACTATTTGCTATTTATCTACTAAATAAAACCAAATAAAATAGGAAATAAATAAATAAAAGACACAAGTAGGAAATGAAATGAAATTGGGGGAAAAAGCCCTTAAAATTAATATAAAAACAAATATATTTGTAGGTAGCGGTGCTGTGTACATAGCTCTTAGGTACTCAGGCTGAGAATTCTGGAGTTTTGTCCCATATGAAGCAAATAAATAATGAATAAGCCGCGACTACACATGTAGATAGTGAAGAGAAATAGGTAGCAACTTAAAAGTGTAAAGAGAAAAGTGAAAAGAGCTGAGCTCCAGCGCTGCGAGCAGGGTTCGAACCTGCGCGGGGAGACCCCATTGGATTTCAAGTCCAACGCCTTAACCACTCGGCCATCGCAGCACGGCACGTCGGCTAGCATAAGGAGGTTTAATAGACTACCTACAGTAATCACTGCAATACTAAAATATAATGTGTATTCATAATTAGACTGTCGTCACTGTTGCAGTTCCGACACTTTAGCAGTTTAGATAACCATCGCCTCCCTCACAAAATTAAAACTTACACAGTGTCGGAGCTTTTATTTGTGAAAACTAATGTTTGTCGTTTTGAGTTCCTACATTTACACCCCAAAAGGTCACGAAGGAGACATTTCTGAGAAAATATAAATCAATACCGTAGCGAAGAGTATCAGATAAATCTGTTCCTACTGTTTATTAAACCCTGCACTGTACCCTACTGTTTACTACTTTTAAATGGGGAAATTAGTTGTGTTGATTGTGGAAGTAAAAACTATTTTACCACTTTACTTAAAACTATCCTTGTGTTTATGAAGCAGAAATGTTCAGATAAATTGCCATTTCCAGTGAGATTTAACTTTCTGGCAGTAAGTAGCAGAAGATACTCGGGAAACTCATTTAAAGTATTTCCCAGTACTTGCATGCTCTTTTGCTACACACTCAAAATGGACTGAAATGTGTTTCTTGAAAATAAATTCACCAGACCTTCTCTTTGTGGATTGAGCATGCCAATTTTAATAATTCATAATAGTAAAATTTGGCGTTTTTAAATGAATGTATTGAGTGAATGAAACAATGACTTACTCATTATCTAAAAAGACACTCGTTGGCGCCACCTACTGGTGTAATGATGTCACTTCCGGAAAGGGTCACTGAGCGAATTCCTTAGAGCACCTGAAAAATGACCATTAGGCTACTTAAGTTTTTTTTTATGTACTATAAGTTTTTATATTTAAATAAGACTTTATTTGCACCCCTTATTTTCTATCCATTGTATTACCCTTTACTTTGATGGCATCTACTGACTTGCTCCAAACGCTATCTCACTGTACTTGTACAGTCACAATAAAGGTATCTTATCTTATCTTATCTTATCTTATCTTATCTTATCTTATCTTATCCTAGTGAAAGGAGCCCAGGAAAATCATCTCTTCATTGGCTGCCAAAGGATCTTTAAGGTTAGGAAGCAAGTGGAAGCAAGAAAGAGAACAAATATTGATTAGCATTAAATGTTTACTGGCATTTTGGGTCCATCTCTCCTCTTCTGTATTCACTCCAGATAGATATAAGCGCTCCATGATCACCTCTTCTTAGTGCTCTTCTCAGATTACTTACATTATTTTCCTAATTCAGTTACCTAAATTGCAGTTTCTATTCTTTTCACACCACAAGGGGGCGCCCTGCCACTGCCTTATACATGAACCGTTTCACCATATGACAGCAAAATGTGTATATCTATTGTATGTGGCCCTGTCCCAGTCTCAGACAGTCGATATAATAAATTATAAACATTTTAATATTACTTACCCATTTGTCATTTAGACTATTGTTGCTTCTTACTTTTTCAGTTCAGTTCAGATAACACTAACACAGTCAGGTTTTTAAAGTCCTCTCGCCAGTCCTGCGCTTGTCACGTGGGGATGTAGCTCAGTGGTAGAGCGCATGCTTCGCATGTATGAGGTCCCGGGTTCAATCCCCGGCATCTCCACAGTTGTTTTTTCTCTATCTACAGGCTCTCACAAAGCCATCAGGAAATCCATGTTTTGGGAATCTTTGGAACACAAATTGTATTACGATATATTAATAAATTTATTGTATATACTATGACAAAATAAGTTACGCAAGTTAACTGGTTATTTGTATTTCAGCTAGAATTTTGTTTCATTTTCAGTGCCTTCGTCCTCAACTGACTGGACGGGCTACTCACTGACACAGTTTCTCTAATTCTGAGTTTGAACTATATATTTGCCTTCGGAGTATTTCTAGTCTACTAGGTTTTTTTTTTTTTTTTTTTTTTTTTTTCAAAACCCGCGAACGTGTCGAACGTGCTACATGCTCTACCATGACATGGCGCTTATTTACATTACTAAGAAATTGAAGGCTGTGGTCAGTTCATGTAGCCTCCATGTAGTATATTGTAAAATTGCATCTATAACCTTTCTCAAAAAATGCTAATATCTTTTGTATTCACTTTATAACGAAAAAATAAAGACGCGTGGTTCCACTGGGGCTCGAACCCAGGACCTTCTGCGTGTAAAGCAGACGTGATAACCGCTACACTATGGAACCAGCTGGCAATCGACGCAGTCAGATTGCTTAAATATGGTCAAGATCTGTCGTGTCTTCATCGATGTTCCTTTGTTTATGGTAATACGTAAAGACCAGCTATAACGAGATCGTGCTTGTGTCTGAATAGGTCTTATAATCGTTGATGTGGTGACTTTTTTTGTTATGAGACATTTATTTAATATTTATGGAAGGAGTCTCAAATGTAAGCGCTTTGTAACAGTGACGGTGTTTTGCAGAGAGAGAGAGAGAGAGAGAGAGAGAGAGAGAGATAGTTAACGCCCACAGGGAATTTAATGCCATCAAAAGACAATGTCCTTTAGACATTGCTGTTAGAATCTGGCTGAAAATATTAGGATCAGTATTTGAGCAGTGAGGTGTGGAGTCCACTAACAAATCAAGAATTTGCCAAATGAGGAAAACATCCAGTTGAAACCCTGAATGCAGAATTCTGTAAAAATATCCCACAAGTACATCGGCACACAGCAAACAATGCATGCAGGGCAGAATTAGGCAAATACCCACTAATTATAGAAATACTGAAACAGGCAATCAAATTCTCATTACAAAGCCCTACACTACCAAGAGTCAGTCAAGGAAAAGAGACTCATCTCTCAGCTGGTCCGAATCTTTAGCCCTGAAGGATCACCAACACCTACTAACCCCCGCTACACTGACACTTTACACCAGAACAACAATGTCAAATAAATCAGATTAGACTAATCTGGTCTAATTGGCCTAATATGGTCTACAATACATATGAAACAAAACTGATTCACCTGTTGGGAAACCCAAACACAACAGCAGAGTAATGGCCCTAAAAAGACAGTACACTGTGGCAGACTACCTACATGTACACAGTGACAGATTAAAAAAACTGAGAACCACCTTGACAAGGTACAGACTCGCTGAACACAACCTAGCAATTGAAACAGGCAGACACAGGAAAACATGGGTCCCACAGGAAGAAAGGCTGTGCCTACACCACAACCAAAACACAGGTGAGACAGAGCTGCACTTCCTAACAGAATGCACAAAATACATAGACATCTGAGAAAAAAATTACCCCAAAATTAAACACACACCAAACAATCTATCTGACAATCTATCAATCAGTGAACATCCTGTTTTTACACTACCCTTCCTTTATACTTGCTTTGGCAATACAAATGTACAATTGTTTGTCATGCCAATAAAGCACATGAAACTGAAAACAGAGAGAGAGAGAGAGAGAGAGAGAGAGCACACGTGTCACTTATTAATAATTAAACATTGCAATCATTGTCAAATCGATGTGGTCTAAGCATAATAAGACACTCCAGACCATGCTGTTATATGAAAAATAATACACTTCCAGCTGAAAGGTTTATATCAGTGTGTTCACTGTAGTAAATTATTGTTTCTATAGTAACAACCTGCACAGGGAATTTTATGGCGGAAAAGTATGAGAGACTGGTGAGAGAACAGCTGTCATAAAGTAAGTGATAACAGAAACTAACTCGTTTCACAACATTAAACAGAACTATAAGTGAATAAAATGTTTGACATGCCATGCTTTAACTAATAAAAATTGTAACTGTTTGCCAATTGCTGCAGAATAAAACACTTTTATTGGAAAATAACCAACTTGATATCACACAACCCTGTCACTGATTGTTTATCTGTAACTGCACACCCCACCATATATTATTCCTTATTTACTGTGACAACCACACACCTTTTTTATATCATAAACACTGTCTTGTCATAAGACCTACATAGCCCCCAGTAACCAATTCTTTCCACACTTATCAAGAACTGTTTGTATGGTCAAAATTTCCTAGTGACTGTTTTAACATGGCAAGATGTTCCATAACGTTCATTCAGATAATGTTATTCTTGCAAGATATAAATGCTCGAAAGAAGCCAAATTATCTGGCAATAGAATGAGATATTGTTAAATTAGTAAAACTTTCTAGAAAAACAAATTAATAGTCTCTAATTCTGATATTAGATCAATTTGCCTATATTTAAAAGATGTTTAAGATAACTTTGCAGTGGAGGTCATTAATCTAATGAGTCAGAAATATAACTAAAAACAAAACTGATTATAGGCTAAGAAAAAAAATTAATTATTTTTACAATATTATTTCTTATACAGTGGGTTCGATCTTAAACTCGGGTCTGTGTGGAGTACATGATCTCTCCATATTCACAATGGTTCCTTCCAGGTTCTCTGGTTTCCTCCCATTGTCCAGTAACATGCCAGCAGGCAGACTGTCTAAGATAAATTGCCCATAGGTGTGAACGAATGTGTGTGTGCATGGTGTTGTGCGATGGACTGGCATCCTATCCAGGGTGTATTCCCACCTCATGCCCGATGTTCCCAGGATGGGCTCTGGATCTACTGCGACCTTGACCAGGATAAAGCGATTAAATAAACAGCTGATAAAATAAATCCAAAATAATTTTATATTACTAATCCACTTATCTTTTAGGCTTCTTGCTTTGTTAACTCCTCACTTTTTAGTAATTTATCTAGTTCCTAAGTTACTCACACTTCCTAATCTGCTCACTTAATATGATAATGAGGAGGTGTGGTTTATTTACCAGGTAAGTATCTGATGCATCATTGGCTAATCTCTGTGCAGGCTGGACTATTATAGGATAGGAATAATACCATAATTTATTCTTCACTTACTGTATAAACAATTTTTGCTATTCAGTTATATTTTTGACACCACGCATAGTGGCTTATTTCATTTTGGGGAATTCCACACAGCAGTGGTGCTGGTTTTAAACACTGTATATATATATTAGTGACTTATTAGACACACTCACAGTTGAGTTCAAAAGTTTGCATCCCTCTTGGTTTCTGGTTGGATATATTAAACTTGTTTTGCTTTTATTTTAAACTTTATCTAAAAAACAAAATTCCATGTTTATCTTCATTGGTTATGACATGGTCGGAGTATTAGAGCAAGTGAATATAACTCAGCAGTTATGGTCAGAAAGCTTAAAAGTTTCAGCGTTCATATTTTGCTTGAACATGCCCAAATAAGGTGTATAATGGTTAATGAAACTGTCAGCACATTTGCTGAACACACACTGACCCGCCCACCCGCCCACACATCCACACACCCACAAAAAAACACAGACACACACACACACTTTCAGTATAATCTCATGGTTAGTTTCACACTTTATACTTGTAGATAGGTTTAATAATAAAATTTGTCACACAAGATTAGTGCATTATATATAGTATGTTTCACTTGTAAATGATATGTTTCACAGTAACAGAATTCTGAACAGTATGAATTCCTAAGCTCACTGCTTTACTGTCTCATGTAAATGCAATGTAACCTCAAATGCAGAAATGCAGAACCTGCTGAAAGAAGGAAAGACAGACTTCACTCTGCCAATCAGATTGCGCAGCGGCAGAGGGTAAATAAATATGGCGGATTTATACCATGCAGCACAATAAGGCGTTTAATTGACAGGATAATAAAACTAGAGGGTGTCAGCTATGGAGAAAAGACAGCAAGCAAAATCGTGATGTTTCTTTTCTTTTTTTTTTTCTTTCTTACGAAACGTGCGTGAGCATCCCGACATGGAGCCTATTCTCTCTCTCATTAGGATATAAATGGATCTCCCTGTTCCAGTATCGCCCCGTTTGGACTGCTCGATGAATTGTTAAAAAACAGTATTTACAGGCAGGCTTGTATTAGACTCAAATAGCTATTTAACAAAAGAAGACGGTTTAAGAAGAATATGGGATACAAGGTAAGAGCGCATTTTGTTCTTCCTCATGTGTAATAGTACCCTTAGAGTAAAATAAACAGTCTCGCGCTTCTGAGCATGTCACATCCTTTTATTAAATAATAAAGCACATTGGTGCAGTTAGCATTCCGAATGATAGATGCAGGATTTCAGTGAAAACCGGATACGCACAAAACCTGTGTTCCTCAGTGGTGTCAGTTCTGAAGGTGGTTCACGGACAAATCTTATCATCCCTGTAAAATGGTGTTAATACGCATGGAAGGCTGAGTGTTTTATCTTGATATGTCTGATTAGCCAGGCCTACTGACTACTAAATCTCTGGGCAAACTGAATGCTCAGTTCAGTGTCTTCACCTGCTTAATTCAAACAAACTGGCTGTAATTTATCTGGAATCACTAACAAGCCTGTTCTTGTAAGTGATTATCTGCTTAACCTTCATGTCGTGGTCATTACTTAGCAATGGTTAATTCCACTGACCCAGATCATATACAATCTTCAAATCCTAGTTAAATCTTCATTATACTGTGTCTGAACAATGCTTATGGGGATAGATAATGAAAAATACTGTCACATGCTTAGGGAACCTCTACTGACGCTTGTGCAAGTGTGTGCACAGGTCAGTGTTATTGTTGGTACTGGTTTCACATACCAGCCATTTACAATACATTTAGTACAGCTTATTATTCCCAGATGAGCTGAGCATCTTATGAGTAATATTAATGTGATTTTATAAAGATACTTTTCAGGTTTGTTAGAGTAATTGGCAACAAACATTATATTCATTATTTTCCTTTGTCTTTTACTGGTGAGGGTCACAGTGGCAGCAAGGCTGATGAGGTCAGTGGAGACTTCTTTATCGCTGGCCTCAGGTTCCAGGTCTTCTCTGAAGTGGGACAGGGTTGATGGTCTTTTTTTTTTTTTTTTAAACAGATGTACCCATTTGTCTATTTTAGATACAATACTGATACTGTTTCAGCTGAGTGCATCACTGACCTGATACTGACATCTTTACTGGAACCAAGCTTCTGTGTTTATGTGCATGAACTGTGTTATGTTGGCCAACAACACAGTTAAAAAAAATCAGTTTATAATTTGTGCCCAAATCAGAAACCAGCATTTCAGGTCGACGCATCCTGTCATTTTTCTCAGTATTCTTTCACATTTAAAATTTCACATATTTTATTTTGAACTAAACACAACAAACTTGACACAACTGACTCATGCTGTGAGTTCACCGGCATGATGAACCCTACAGGATTGCAAAGCACAATATTTTCATTTTACTGCACTCGATTGTGGGGAAAAAACAGCAGTCAATTGGACTATAAACCAGTTTGGAGGTTTTAAAACAGAAAAGAGTAAAGGAAGATGCAACTATATGGAAATTCAGACGTCACACTCAACTTGCCAAGCGAAACTGAAAATAGTTTTTCTAGTTAGTGTTCACTTACAATTCTATTAACAAGTTTGTTAATTTTCCAGGTACAACATCATAACAAAGTATAACAAAAATTCAGCTTGTCTAACTTGACCACAACATGTCACAACATTACCATTATAATGAGAACAGTAAGATCAGAATTAAATGCACAGGACATATCATTCCTGAGTTCTTTCATGCTTCCACACCAAGCTTTCAAGCTTTTGCAGCTGTGGTTTGCCAGGACAGGAAGGCTACATGCACACATCAAAAGAAAACATCTTACTCTTTACATCTGCATGCAGCCTTCGAGTACTAGAAAAACTGCAGCTATAAATAATCACTGAAATCTTGTGCTGCTAGTTTGTACATGTTACTCTTACTGCCAAGACAGATCATTTTACAAATATGACATTTTTTTATGTGCTTCATGACACACGGATCATGCTCATGATGTTATTAATTTGTGTGTAGGTTGTTTTAGGGATATGCACAATAAGGCTTAATTTGTGAACGTGGTAAATGTTAGTTTTAACATTTAACATAATAAGGAAATGGGCTCACTTCTAATCTCAGCCACAATAGAATCAGTGGAAGTGAGACTCTGACCCATGAAATCTGACCATAACTGACCATATCCAAAATGTAAAATAAGACAAGGCGAACATGAAGAAACAAATCAGTTTTTAAATGATCATTTCATTTATTGAAGGAAAATGATTGTGCAAAACCTATATCACCCATGTGAAAAAGTAACTGCCCTCCTCAGACTGATAACTGGTTGTGCCACCTTTCAGCAGGAACAATTGTTATCCGATAACTTATGAAAGTCTCGTTAATTGTTTGAGTAATTAATGAGGCAGTTACTTTTTCACACAGGACCAGTTGATGTTGGATAAACTTTTTCCTTCAATAAATGAAATGAACTGTATTTTGTGTCTACTCAGGCTGTCTTTGCCTTTAATTGAATTTTGTTTAAAGATCTGAAACAATAAAGTGTGACAAATATGCAAAAATAAAAAGAAATCAGGAAGGGGGCAAATACATTTTCATGGCAATGTAGATAACTGACTGAAAAGTGTGATTCTTTTTCCATGTGAGTCCTGTGATTTATCCAGTCAGCACCGAGCATGTGGTGTTCAATACAGACCTACCCTTTCTGTTTTGAGTTAATGTTGATGTGTTTCTGATTTTTTCACATTTATTGTGGTGTTCCTTAATGTCATGTTTTTTAGCTGTTGTGTTTTTGCTTTGCTAATGTTCTTTGTCTATCCAGGTTTTTGTCACCATTTTCTCCCACTCCTCTGTTTTCTGCATTTATTTGCATTGACAGTATGTATATCTATTTGCATTGTATGTGCATTTATTTGCGTTTATCCTGACACGCTCTCCTGATCTCTACTCTTAGGACTTATTTCATTTGAAGTTAAGTTTTAATAAAATACCATTCTTTCCCTGAGTTCCATGTCAATGGTTTATTTTTTAGCTAACATCACTAAACACGTAAAAGATATTTTTAATAAAAAATACCATTAAAAAATTTCAAGCTAAATTCCAAGTTCATAATAAAACAAAAAAAAAAATTGAAAAAAACTTTTAATACCTACTGTTTTTTTAGGTATTAAAACATTTTCAATTTTTTAAAGTTTTTTTTTTTCAAATTTTTTTTGTCGAGCAGAATCTGAAATTAATAGGGATTCATTGATACTATGTGATGTAAGCCTAGTGTACTTTATTGCACTAACGAACAGATGACACCAAACGACAGTGATCTGGATGTATTTCATGATTCATGCTGCTAACCAAAGCAAAGTGACTTGCAAAATATATTAATGCAATACACTGCAAATGTTATACAATAATGTTACAGCTCAATGTTCTAAATACTTCCCAACAGCTCCAAATGCCTCGAAGATCCTGTTTCATAAAAACGTATAGACTTAACCTGGCTTTGAACCTCTTGTTCTCATGGCAACCGAGGTCTAGTCAAAGATGAGTCGAAACAAGAAATATAACTATTCTAAGATATAATCTAATCTATGTAAGTTATAATTTCTCCAGGGGGTCCTTGGGCTTTTCTTGAGTTTCTGCCCAGTAGGACATTCTTTATGAAGCTCCAACAGCTCCTCTAATTTAATTTAATTTAATTTTGTCTATTTTTGGTATGATCTTGATATCAAAGCTTTAAGCATCAGCTGATACCTGACATTAATCTTATACTGACATCTTCACAGGGACCAAGCTAAGCTTCCGTGCTTATGTATATGAGCTGTGTTATGTCAGCCAATAACACAATTAGACACAGCATAAAAGACATCAGATACCAGCATTTCAGGTCAGAATTGCCAAATCATCCTGTCGTTTTTATTATCCTTTCACCTTTAAAATTGTACAAGTCATTTTAAATTAAATGGAACAGACTTGACACGACTGACTCATACATAGTGTCCACACCTATGGACAGTAAATTAGATGTAAATCACTTTCGAATCACTGAAATTTAACATAAACCATTATCCTAGTGTCTGTTGCTCTCTAGAATATTTGCCTATGTGTCTATGTCTCCATGAACTTTTCTACATTCCAAATTTACCAATGAATGCCTTAGTTTTTTTTTTTTTTTTTTACTGATGAATTTTTTAATCTCTGAAATAGGATGCATCATGCAACATTCCTAAATTGTGTAATATTTAATGATCTATGATTTCAGTAATCACATTGAAAAATTTTAGCTAAGAGCTGTTTATAAACACACTGGAAGAATTTTTACAAATTTATTTCAGGTAGAAGTTTTTTGGACAATCTATTTGCTTCTTAATGGACAATCTAATTACTTTTTAATGGACTACTACTACTACTAATAATAATAATAATAATAAGGTGATTTTTAAAAAGATCAAAAATCATATCACATTCAATAATAAAAAGATGTTTAAGTAATAAAAAACCCACCTATACTCTAAATGTTTTTTAAATAATGCAAGAAAGGGTTCAAATGGGCCATTCTTTCTTACAATAAGGAAGTGAGCCCACTTCTCCTCAATCTAATCAAAGGAAATTCCTTCCCGTAAGACCCAATACACACACTAGATTTTGTTCCATATTCATGATACTGTGACGCTCTTATGGGTTAGACTGGAAATGAGCTGATCAGTGACAGGCTTATGACAACTCAAAAGGGTCTCTTTATTTTCTCTCACTATTCTCTTCACTTTTCAGCAATTTTATTTTCCTACACAGATACACACACACACTCTGCTCTGTGCTACTCCTCTCTCTCACCCGTGGCTCTCATCTCTCCCCTCTTCATCCTTTATCCTTACTGCCGCTCCCTGAAAACAAAACACTCATTAGAAAAATCCTGCACAGGTGAAGATCCTTACCACTAACTTTTCCTGGCTCTGCCGTCCATTCACAAACCGGCGCTCGACCACACCCCTACCTCCACAGCTACTTTTAGAAGTAAATTATACTTTTAGATCATAGCATCAGAGCAAGGAGGTTCTCCTGAGAAGGAAAGAAGTGTTTCCTTACAGGAAGCGTTACAGGAAGCGTTACAGGAAGCGTGCATGTTTTTGGTTGACTGAATACCAGACGCGCTGTCGCATTTTGGCTCATTAATACAGCCTGCACAATGTAATTACGTTCAAACTTTTGGAGATAACTTTTTTGAGGTAATTTTAGTGACAAGGGTATTACAAATTTTATAAACTTTAATTTATTTAAGGTATTTAAGATCCTGGGTCCAATTCTTATGCAGGTGTGAGACAAATTAAATGGTAAGCCCCCTCTCTCTCTCTCTCTCTCTCTCTCTCTCTCTCTCTCTCTCTCTCTCTCTCTCAGTAACCACTTTATTCTGGTCAGAGTTATGGTACCTGCATATTTAAAATTCTTTAAATTCCACACAGACAGATACAGCATATATTACAAGACTTACTCAAGACATTAAGCTATGCTTTTTTTGCTTATGAATGTTTAAAATAATATTATATATGAATATATGGTAATTGTAGTTTTCCTGTCAAAAATGCATTTTTCTTTCACTTCTCCATTTTTCTTAAATCTTTAGCTTTTAACAATTTAAAGCCTCTGAAATTTTCTAAACTTATTGTGGTGTCCCTTACACTTTTAATTAACTTACTTAAATACAATACATTTTTAAATATCTCAAACTATGAAGCCTTGTACATAAAGGTTTTAAGACTTTTCTTTAAGAAATCTTTCTTACATTTCCCTGCAACACCACCTTTTGTTTCAGGAAACAGCTCTATTTGAGTCATGCAGTGCACGTTGTAATACACACGTTTACTCAAGTTATTTTTTAGAGATTGTTTTTTCAGGACAAAAAAAAAAAATCACATTTACCATGCCAGTACAGATAAATAATAGAATGTCATTATTCAAATTGCACAAAATTTGTGTCAAAAAATGTTGGGATGTCAGATATTTTCAGTGGACACATGGCGTCATACCGATACCCTGCTCAGCATGATTGAGTCATTTTATTCACCATTTTATTCACCGTTTTATTCCATGTCCTGTGGTCATTTTCGGTTTCAACAAGCATATCAACATTCAGTCTGTCCTAATGCACAATGATAAACTGTGATATTGGAAGCAATGAAGAGCACAGCCAGCAGCGTAAAAGATGGACCAGTATCATGTAAAGTTATTTTAGAGGCAAATCTGATAGTTCCATCATTTCAACCTTTATTTGTGAGTTTCTGGAGAATAATGGCAAAGTGATTTGGGGATCCAAATATGATATTTGAGAAAATAAGTATGTTTTCACCAGACAACTTTGCAGTTAATTTTTAAATGATTTTTTATATGTCTACAATCAATCTGAAAATGTTCTTTATCTGAGGAATGCATTTTTAACAGTTATGTTAAGCTTCATGTAATGTTCACATCAACCATCAGAACGGGGGCAAATGGGATCTCTGTGATTTTGACCATGGCATGATTGTTTGTACCAGATGGGCTGATTTGAGTATTTCTGTAACTGTGGCTCTCCTGGGACTGTGAAGCATAACAGTCTCTAGAATTTACTCAGAATGGTGCAATACAGAAAAATTTGGATTTCTGCCGAGACACACAGATGATAGGGTCATAATTTTGTGCCAACAGCATGAATTCATGTGTCAACAATCCAGGCTGGTGGAGGTGGTGTAATGGTGTGGGGAATGTATTGATGCTGACCATGTGCATCCCTTCAATTTACCCATCTTCTGATGGCTACTTCCAGCATGATAATGCATCATGTAACAAAGCCAAAGTCATCGCAAACTGGTTTCATGAACATGACAATGAGTTCTTCAGTGGCCTTCCCAGTCACCAGATCTGAAGCCAACAGAACACCTTTGGGATGTGGTAGCATGGGATGTGGTAGCATGGTGCACCTGCAGGAATTGCGTGATGCAGTCGTGTCAACATGGACCAGAATCTCAAAGGAATGTTTCCAATATCTTGTGGAATTCCCTGCCATGAAGAATTGAAGCTGTTTTGAGAGCAAAGGGAGGTCCTACTCAGTATTAGTATAGTCTTCCTAATAAAATGCTCAGTGAGTGTATCACTGTTTCCTTTGAAGGATTTACAACTGAAGATAAACAAAACTGATAAACAAGTCCAGGGATGCTCATCTGTCTCTACTGTCTGAGACATTGCTGCTGCTGAGTGAGCATTCGGTGTCTGAAGTGTAGACTTTTGGCTGGACACTGTTTTATTTTTTTTGGAAATTGAATTACTTAAAATTTGCACATACTGTCTTTTAATTGGCTTACAGTCTTTGAAGGTTGCATTAATACTCTGTAACAGTAAAAGTACTGTGATTTAATTGAAAAAATGCTGTTACTGTGAACTATGTAATCAAGTACTGTACCAAGAGTACATGTTGTTAGTTGCCTTTTCCACACCGGTCATATCTAACAAAGAACAGGCACAGAACTTTGGAATATAGATGGCCACATCTCAAATGTTATACCATAATGCTACAACTCAGTGTACTAAATACTTTTATCTCTAACTTTCTGTGGCTTTCTGCGTATATCCCAGTGTCTAGTCACCAATATCCTGTTACTCAAACACTCTCATTATTTTCCCAACAGCTCCAAATGCCTTGAAGATCCTGTTACATGAACATTTATAGACTTAACCTCGCTTTAAACTTTCTGTTCTCATAGCAACCAAGTCCTAGTCAAGGACAAGTTGAGACAGAAAATCTAACTATTCTTTCACTGTTCATTTTTTGGGGGGTTCTGCTCCTCACCCAACCGCATGATGCACGTCTTTCCCTGCGTGCTCAAACATGGCACACACACAATTTACCAAGATTCTCCTGAGGATCAGGATACTTGTCACTTGATATATAGCCTTCACAGAAAACAGGATTCTATTATCATATTAAACATGCATAATTTGTTTTTGCTTGTAGATCATATGGAGCTCTGAGGCAGTAATACTACCCACTGCACTTACTTTTATGATACAGTTCTACTGTTATGTCTGACTCCTGTTGGTCACTTATGGTTAGACTTCCCCTCTGTGAATTCTTAACCCTGTCACCTTATTTGCTGTAAAGTTATTGGTAAATGATTCTTTCCCAAAAAAAAAAAAAAGTAAATGATTACAGTAAATATAGCGGCTCTTTAAAACCCAATTAGGGCAAAGTTTTTAAACTTCAGTCCAGGGAGCCCTCTGGACTGAATGGTTTGAAGTTTTCTTAACTCATGAGAGCTTGATAATTACAAGTACAGTGTATACATACATTCCCAGGTAAGGGATGCATATTAAAAGGTACAAAATATGTACCCTTGAGAGCACAATCTCCATGACAATAGGAGCAATTATGAGGTATAGTATATATATTGTTTTCCTCAGACTGAAGACACCTGCTCCAGAGTGTCAGTCTACATGAATGGTCAGAGCAGCTCTGTTGGTTTAAGGCTTAAACTGAATTCTCTCAAAAGGTCTATCTCTGTGTTACCTTGCCTTGGCGTAAATCTGCACCTGATCTCATCTTACAAATAATCAAACATGTAAATTAAGCACGTTCTAGCTTGCAGTCCATTTACTGCTGCCTGCGGCTTTGTTTGCCCAACAAATAGACTATGAAAGCTAATGCTGTATCTAGATTCAAATTAATTCTCATTACCTGAATGAGAATGCTCTGAATGCCCTTTTAAAAAGTGGCCCTAAAATACCATCATAGGGTTTATGATTTGATATTTTTAGAAAATTCTGAACAAAATTTGAATGAAGAAAAAATACCCCTGAAACAACTCCTTTTTATTTCTGAATCATAATGCAAAACAATGTGCATTTTTGTCTGTATAAAACTGTAAACAAATTTTTAAAATAATGCTACAGAGGTTTAATATTGTAAACAAAAGGCACTACAGGTTCACCATATCTTAAAAATAAATAAGTAAATGGACCTATAATAGACCTAATTTCACACTGGGAAAGTCACAACGGTGTCTTAAAAGAAGTCCTCATATCTAGCCCCCTTTTTTTTTTTTTGTCTTTTGATGGTCCACTTTCTCCTTCATGCTGTCCTGATAATTTAACACCCAACATGTATGTCCTAGATGTAAATTCATTTGATGATTATCTGTGTCTTTCCTAGGTCCCAGGTGCTGCAATGGATCGTGTTAGCCTGCTTTGGCGGTTGAGGCGTCGAGCCCGTCGAGGGGTTTTGTGCATGACCCTATTTTGCATGACTATGGCTGTACTGTATACACTGTGTGCTGAAAACAGTGTACCTGTCACTGATGCCATCTTTGGGGTGAGGGCAAGGACTCGGGCACAGCCAAGGGCACACTCCATTGTAAAGGTACGTTTATTTACTTCCCCTCTGTGTGCCAAAGTACACACATTCACAGCTTACATTTCAGAGGCATTACACAAAATAACAGCAAAACGCAACTTAATTCAGTTTTGTTCATCCATCAATTACAGGTGCTTCGGGGAGCGGGTGGATCAAAACCGATGTATGTAGACCCTCAAAAGCTCCCAGGTGTTATTCCTGGAGATCCTCAAAAGCCTATTCCTGTCCTCTCATCCTTAAACTACTCAGTGGAGGCAAGTCAAAAGGAGCAGCACTCAGGGAGCAAAGAAAGGGAGCGACATGGGCTTTTCGCCTGGCTATTGGGCAGACCATTGAGGCGTGCGCTGGAGACTGTTCTGGGGGCCCGAAAAAGAGCAGACATAGCCCGCCAGAAAAGGGAAGGTTTCTCTGTCACCAAGGGGGCGGGTGGAGTGATGTGGAATGATGAGATGTCCAGCAGCATGCTGGACAAAAGGCTGAGGAAGGTGGTGCAGAACTATCAGGTGAGAGATGAATGAGAGAGTGAGATCTCTGGTGGAACATCTCCAACTTTAGGCCAATATGAAGAATAATTACATGAGAATTGTTTTAAAGAAAACTTGCGTGCAGGATTCAGAAGATGGAATTGCCATAGATAATTTAAAAGGAGTGCCAGAAGTAAAAGGCAGTTACTGAAACGAATCAGCAGGCACTCAATTTCATTATTATACTGTACATAATGCATTATACTGTAAGTACTTCAAACAGTGACCTCAGAATGATTTGGCATTTTTGTCAAGAGCTTGCTGACTAAGAATTGCAGTGTCAGATGATAATCTACTCTGGTAAAATGGGTTTTGAAGAAAAGCAGTTTTAACATGTGTTGTAAAACTCTGGTTTTAGATGGTGGCCCTATGTTAACATCAATGTTAAGTAAAGATAATTGAAGTTGAATATAATCTGATATCAAAAACCTTTAAAAAAAAAAAAAAAAAAAACTTTACTGCTGCGAGGAAATATCACAATAATACCCATATGATGAATGTTAGACTGAGAGAGAATGCTTGACCAAAACCTTTACAGTTTTGTTTGTTTATTTGTTTTTACTGTGACTTTCCATATAATTTCATATATAATTACATATTTATGGGTGGTGGGCATAAGTCTGCAGACTTCCTATTCATAAAAACCTGAACATTATAATGTGTACTGGTACAAAATAAAGAATTAAAATATAATTTTAATTATTATTTCAAAAATAATTTCCCTGAAACACGATTAACATTACCCTCAATAATCTATTCATATAATCTGCAAGAGATTAAACACAGTTGCAACATGTGTACCACTGACATGATTTGACTCTTTGGATGAAGTGACTGTTACTTCAACACAAGCCCTAACAACATTTAAACCATTATTTTTGTTCCTGAGCTTTCCCTTTATTTCTGTTATAATTGCTTTGTCTCTTTTAGGCGATGAATAAATATGGCGTGAATCTCTCTAACTCAGAAGGTGGAAAAAGACGACAAAAACGGAGTGGCCCAGAGCTCCTGTGCCAACTTAAGGAGATGGAGAAAATTACCACATTAATGCCAGAGATGGAGCCATTTAATAAATTTCTCTGGGCCTCTCAGCTGCCTGCAACACCCCTGACCTCTGCACTTGGCCCATTTAAAACATGCGCTGTTGTGTCGTCTGCAGGTTCTCTGCGAAACTCCAGACTAGGGAAAGAGATTGGTGTGTATGATTTCTATCTTAATTAAGAGAACAATTTCATTAAATAAATTTGCACTTAAATGAAACTTTTCACTTAATTCAAACATAATCTATCAGCAAACATGTTTGGTGTTTTTTTTTTTTTTTTTTTTTTAAACAGGAGCTTTGTAGCTAATTCATTATTATTTCTGTTTCATTTATAGTTACATCCACAAATCAAGTTAGTTCCTTTTATAAATTCTTATAGCAGCTGTAAACAGTCGTTCTTACACCAGCCTCTCTCAAACTGATAAGCAAAATGTCCACCGTCTTGAAGACTAGGGTTGTAACAATATACTCCAGTTATGATTCGATTCACTTCACAACAGTGTTTTAAGGCCACTGTTTAAAAAAATAAATAAAAATACAAGATTTTGAAAATAAAGTTGTAATAATTTGGAAAACAGAAGTAATATTTCAAGACAAAATCATAATACTATTATAATTGTATACAATTATCTAAATAGAAAGAAAAATATATTTATCACAATGTGGTCTTTAACAAATGCCCTCATTATTTACTAATTCAGAGCCAAATGTGTGCTCAGATTTTTCAACCCTACACTCAGTCTTTTTTTGCATTAAAAAAAATTTGAGACCAACATTTGGTTTGTCCATAACACGCAAACGCAAAGTCAGAAAACAGAAAGTCAGAGCATATCTCAGCAATAGTGTGATATACTCAGACCAAACTTTGTAAGTGTTTGAGACTCCAAAAGTGTTTGAGACTACAAGACTCCAAAAAGTTTTGTTAAACTTCACCTCTAGGCAGCATTATAATTCACAAATTAGTAAAACTGCTCATAACTTTTTAAAAGCTCAACATCAAATCATGATTCTTCTTTCATATTATTGCCTGGAATGAATAGTGTTTTTGATGTACCAAATTTGTGGTTTGCCAAACAGAAAGTCGACCACTTTTATTTTAACGAAAGCAATTTCTTTCGTGTCTTCTACAAATTTTGTCCAGTCATCATGAACTTTGGTTCATAGCATTGTGAGACCATCCCAAAGTTGCAATACAGGAAATTAGGGCATATCTTAGCAATGTTTTTACATATTGACACCAAACTTGTCACATATGTTTAGCAACATGATCTCATGTTAACAAACAAGCTTTGAGTTCATTTACAGATTGGGAGGGCTGCTGAAAAAAGTGTGGCAATATCTTAACAAAAGCTTGACATTTTGCATTCAAATTTTGGACATGTGTTTGAGAGCAAGTGCTGATAGTCCCAATGGAACTGTGTTGATTATAAATAATAATAAAAAAAAAAAATAAAGCACAATAACTCTCACTTCCAAATCCAAAAATAGCATTTAATCATGCATAAAGTAAAAAAAAAAATTGCAAAAAAATTTCACTCAATTAAACATCAGTCATTTGTCAGTGTATGACACAAATCCCATGTCTTAAATCCTAAGATATCATCAGGACAATAAACATCACCACAGCTTTAATCCAGCTTATGCTATGCTTGTTTCCAGATGCCCATGATGCAGTGGTACGATTCAATGCTGCACCCACTTTGGGCTTTGAGAAAGACGTGGGCTCTAAAACTACAGTGCGCCTGATCAATTCTCAGGTATTTCTAAAGTCTCCAAAGGAAAAAAAAATCTAATGATTGTGTAACACAGGACAAATCTAATGACATTTTCACTGTAAGGTGATGGCATCAGAAGATCACCACTTCCTGTCCAGTTCCTTATACAGCAGCGGAACTTTAGTGGCCTGGGATCCTGCACCTTTCTCCTCTGACCTCAGTGAGGTAAACATGTTACTTCCTCTTCATTTGTATGCCATTAAAGGCCTGGCAGAGCATCACCAGGGAAGAAACCCAGTGTCTGGTGATGTCAATGGGGTCCCGACTTCAGGCAGTCATTGACTGCAAAGGATTTGCAACCAGGAATTAAAAATGATATTTAATTTATCTTTGTTAGTTTGCCCAAACAGCTATTTAAACTTTGTACTTGTACTGAAGATGGCTTTTCAAATATCAGTGTGAATCCCTGCAAGCAATCATGAGTTACAGCTATTTGAGTAAATTAGTACTGATTGTAAAACTGATTGGCATGCGTATCAGATAGATGCTACACAGTACCATATTGTATACAAATCTCAAGATGTTTTTTTTATATATATAATTACTTAGTTTTATTCTATGATGAATAATATCAAAAATCCTAGGACTAGTTTTCAGAAATAAGTTTTGCATCTTCTAACAATTATCATACATTTTAGTGGGCAGGACTAACTTTTTATTGTCAAATTTTATCAATTAGTTACATAGTTCTTATCTGGAGAACTATTCCATAGTTTTGAAAAAAAAAAATTGGAATTAATCAGTAAGGTTTGTAATGTAAATGTCACTGAAAATTTAGTGCTAGAAATTTATGTGAAATAATCCTAGATTTATTCTGTGCCATGGATAAAGACTGCACAGAAATTACAACCACACAACTAAAGCTGCTCACAGAGAGAACAGTAATTTTTAAGGTGAAAAGATGTAGGTAAATGATTGAATGTTCCTCTCTTTATTTTTTTAGTGGTACAACAAGACGGATTATCCAATATTTAAACAATATCAGCAGTACAGAAAGCTGCACCCTCAACAGCCGTTTTATATCCTACATCCCAGCATGGAATGGCAGCTTTGGAAGCGGCTGCAAGACAACATGGCTGAGCCTATTCAGAAGAACCCACCTTCCTCAGGCCTACTAGGTATGCAATGTTCAGGTTTACCGGTACTTACAGTACTGACGACACAATAGGAAAAACAACTTGGTTATTGGTTATTCTTTAGGTACTTTTCTTATAATGACAAATGCTGAAGCCTTGAATTACACACTTGTTTTAGAAACAAAAAAATCATACTGACTTTCAAAACGAAACATCAGTCCATAATATTTTGTAGATTTCCTAATTAGCAAATGTAGCATATGTTTGAAGTTGCACAGTACCTTCAAATGAGCAATCTAGCTTGGAATGTACACAGCAAACATTATTTTCTTATTGTACAGAATTTTTGTTATGAGTCTGAACAGTACAGTCAAACCTACAGGTTTCTGTTAGAATGCCAACACTACCCTTATAACCTCCAGCTCTACATTTTAATAATTCAATCTGTGTATTAATTCACACAAGTCCCTACTTTTTTCTGTAATTCAGAAAAATGAAATGTGCATTACATTGATTGAAATTTTCTTAAGTAGAAATGTTTGCTCATCCAAAACATTAACAAAACACAATGCAAACATATTCAGTTCTTTGCGATCACCAGTTCTGTAAAGACATCTCCTGTTTTCCCCAGGGACAGTACTGATGATGTCACTATGCGACGTGGTCCATGTCTACGAGTTCCTGCCCTCACGGCGCAGAACCGAGCTCTGCCACTACTATCAGAACTTCAAAGACATAGCCTGTACTATGGGAGCTTATCACCCTCTGCTCTATGAGAAGAATCTGGTGAAGAGGATGAACAAGGGTTCTGACAATGACATTTACAATCTTGGCAGGGTGACACTGCCTGGATTTAACACCTTGAACTGTACACAGACTTCCAACTCTTTGACTTCTTTCAAAGCATAAATGAAAGACTGTATTTATTCAACTTAGCATTCGGGATGTAACTACATTATTTATTGCATGACTCAATGTATGACTACTGCAGCTTATTTAGAAAAACGAAGCTGGTGTGTAGGAAGCTGGCTCCCTCCCCATAAGCTGTACATGCTTTTGTTTATATGCTATTTGTTAATGAGATTGCTTGAATACCTAAAGAGAACTTATTTGCCATCACCAGTCCAGAGAATGGTAATTGTGAGTGCCACATGTCATATGGATACCAAGTTAGGACTCAGCTGCCAGTTTATTAGTTAAATCTACCAAGGATGGGAGATACGCTTTGTGCCTATATTACTGACTGTAGCTCATTTGTCGCTATGCATAATTTGTCAGCTCCAATCGATCAATGTAAAGAGACCACCATAGGACCAGCACTGAACTGATATTATTTGGGTGGTTGCCCGTGTTTTAGCACAGCAGAGACATTGACAAATCAATGTGTATGGTGTTGGTACAAGGGTATTACTTTTTTTTTTAACACCCATTTGCGTGGTCCTATAGTGATGCCTTTCCCTTGTAGTAAGAAAATATATGAGGGGTTCACCTGATAAAATTGCTAAACATGAGGTCTATGATATAAACTTGGGGTAAGTAGTTACATTAGTAAGCTGTCATGAAATGAACAAAATAGTAGCAAGACAGAGCACATAATCTTATTTAACGTACTCCAATTGGTGTCCACTTTGGTGCGGGTGTCCAAAGGGAATTATATTGGCCAAAAGGGAATAATTAAGCTTATGCACAAAAAAATCTCCAAAAATTGGCTGAACAATTTGGATACGCAATACTGTGCAAAAGTCAGAGTCCACTCTTTTGTTTTCAATCAAATAATTGTACAATAATTACAAAAAGTACAGGACACTAATTCTATTTTCAATCAAACACCCATGCAGTACTCTATATGGCCAAACGTTTGTGGACACCTGAACATCATACCCATATGTGGTTCTTCCTCAAACTGTTGACACAAAGTTGGAAGCACACAATTGTCTATTATGTCTTTGTATGCTTGAACAATACAATTTCCCTTCACTGGAACTAAGGGGCCCAAACATGTTTCAGCATGACAATGCCCCGTATACAAAGCGAGGTCCATGAAGACATGGTGTGCCAAGGTTGGAGTGGAAGAACTCAAGTGTCCTGCACAGAGTCCTGACTTCAACCCCACTGAACACCTTTGGGATGAACTGGAATGCTGACTGCACCCCAGACTTCTCTTGCCCAACGTCAGTGCCTGACCTTACTAATGCTCTTCTTGCTAAATTGGCAAATCCACACAGCCATGCTCCAAAATCTAGTGGAAAGGCTTCCCAGAAGAGTGGAGGTTATTCTAACAGCAGAGAGGGACTAAATCTGGAATGGGATGTTCAAAAAGCACATATGGGTGTGATGGTTAGGTGTCCAAAAAACTTTTGGCCATATAGTGTATTTATGCAGGTCAATATTAAAGTTATATTGTATATATTATATTGTAATATTACAAATAAAATATTGATCTGTGTAATTTTCTGTTAAATACTTTTCCCCATCATTATTGTTCATTATTGTTATTGTTCAAAAATTACACAAAGGCCATCATTATTGTTTGCCACCATATAATTAACAATAATTGCCACTTGATTGAAAACAAAAGTGTGGTCTCTGACATTTGCACAGTACTATAGCTGACAATCTAGCATGTAATTTGACTGCAAATAAAAATATGCAAGTCATCTCCAATGGAGGCAACATTACAAATTCAGAGAGCACTGATGTCCACTTTCTATAACAGCCTGTCAATATAAATGGAGCGACTATTAAAAACAGTTATTTGTTAATATGCATAGTCTTCTATGATGTCTCTTTAAAAGGCCCAAGTCAAGATGACGTTTTAATGTATATATGCATTTGTTTATTGCACTGTGAGGCTTTATACCAACAGAAATACTGTTCAACCTCATTCTTTACGGAATGTTCCTGCATGCGTAGCTTAAATTGCACTGCACCCTAACGTTGAGCATTGATAAACTTCTGTTTCATTCTTCGTGTTATTCTTACAAAAAGAGGTTTGCTGAAAGTGCATGAAAGTTTGGTTTTGTTGCCACAAAGACAACTCTTGCTCTCATTTGTGAATCATAGTAAGCTGATTTCTGGTTATTGGCTTAGTCATGAGATCTCATTATCGCATTATCTGCATTCTGATGAACCTACTCCAGACGTGTCGGAGTATGAAAACTACACTACAAGATCAATGTAAAAGAGAGCTATGCACATTTCATTCCCACTTAAGAAAATGACAACAGTATATTTATGTATATTAAGTATATTTTCTCATATTTTTAGAATGTGATTTTTCTCTCTCTCTGTACAGTGCTAAGTTATTTGAACATTCTGTCAGCAGACACAGTAGACATTCAAATACCAAAGTTGTTATGCATGTGACTCAGTTCCTATGGGCCTGCGGACCCTATGTTGAAGGGGGAAAAAAAATCAGCATGTACACCACAAGTAAAAGTGCAAATAAATTTTAGAGACGTTTGTTGGTTTTTCATGTCACTTTTTATTCATTTTTCGTATTAATTCATATTCATCATTTCATTTTGTTCAGTTACAGTTGTGATTGTGTGAAGAATAATCTAGACACAATAAGCTTCATTTTACTTTTCCACTGACTGCACAATTTTCTGTTTGTCCACTGCACTTGGGAGATGACCAAAAGAAAAATTTCTTCGAGAAAAAGATAAAGAACAAATTATGACTATATTATATAAAAATTCTATATATCTTGATTGTATTCCTAATTCTGCTTGCATTTTCAGGTGCAATACTGTAGTGCATGACAGCAGTTGACATTTGTATTTAAAAATGGCAAAACTGACACAATAGGTTAAGATATTATTCTGAACACTAGTCTGACCACCTACTAAAAGCACACACTGATTCAGTGCACATGTGGATTTGATCTAAATCACAGAAATGTATATCAATGTATACTCAAGTGTTAAAATACAGTTGCGGTTTGCGGCTTCTGTCTCTGCCACTAAGACCAGTTTAGGCTCTTTTTTTTTTTTTTTATCTCACTGCTTCATCTAGACAAAATTGCCTTTAGTATCTGTTTCACAATCAATCCACCTTGGTTGCGATAACCAAGAAACGTACAATTAAACTTCTTAACATCCCAAGCTTTCCATACTCTTGTACTGCTAGCACTTTTTTGTCCACAGTCTTATTCTGTTGTCGTTAAGCTTGACAATTTTGCCACGTATCACTGTATAATGAAGTACTACTGTGTATGTATGAATTAGCAAATATAAAATATGTGTGGGTTTGTGGATTTTGAATTGTCACCTTTAAGAAAGTAAATTGTATGCATGCACTTCAGTGTTTATCATTTGATTTTTTTTGGGGGGGGGTTGACGACTGTACTGATCAGAAGATCAAGTGGCACTTAGTAGCCACTACCCTGGACCACATTATCCTCTTCAGGTGACATGTGACTGGTTCTTTAATGTAGCCAAAATCAGCATGCACCAGAACCGTATCAAAAACTGAAAAACATTCTATATGTTCTTTAATCCATTTTAAACTTATTTATCAGCTTATTTTGAAGCTGCTGGTTGGGATACAGCATTTACAGTCAGGTCCATAAGTATTTGGACAGTGACACTATTTTCATAATTTTGTGTACATCACTACACTACAATGGATTTGAAATGAAGCAATCAAAATGTGATTGAAGTGTAGACTTTCAGCTTTAATTCAAGGGGTTTAACAAAAATATTGCATAAATCATTTTGGAATTACAGCTGTTTTAGTCATAGTACCTCCATTTTAACAGGTTCAAAAATAATTGGACACTTGACTGATAAGCAGTTTCATGGCCATGTGTGGCCTGTTTCTTCCTTATATCATGACAAATTAAGGAGATAAAAAGTCTGGAGTTTATTCCAAGTGTTGAATTTGTATTTGGTAGCTGTTCGTGGGAACGCTCACTATGCAGTCCAAAGAGGTATCAATGCAAGTGAAGGAGGCATCATTAGGCTGAAAAAAAAAAAAACCAAAACAGATCAGAGAGATAGAAGAAACTTTAGGAGGGGCCATATCAACAATTTGGTAAAGAAGGAATGCACTGGCAAGCTCAGGAACACCAAAAGGCCTGGAAGACCACAGAAGACAACTAAAGTGGATGATTGCAGAATTCTTTCCTTGGTGAAGAAAAAACCCTTCACAACATCTAGCCGAGTCAAGAACACTCTCGAGGAGGTAGGCATATCATTATCAAAGTCTGCAATCAAGAGACGCCTTCATGAATGTAAATACAGGGGGTTAACCACAAGATGAAAACCACTGGTAACACTCTAGAACAGAAACACCAGATTAGACTGCTAGAAAACATCTAAAAAAAGCCTGCCCAGTTTTTGAACAAGATTCTTTTGACAGATAAAACCAAGATTAACTTGTACCAGAATTTTAGGAAGAGTATGGAGAAGGAAAGGAAGGACTCATGATCCAAAGCATAACACATTATCATTAGTGTTATGGCATGGGTATGTATGGCTGCCAGTGGAACTAGGTCACTGGTGTTTACTGATGATGTGACTGCTGATAGAAGTAGCACAATGAATTCTGAAGCGATAGATCTATACTTTCTGCTCAAATTTACTCAAATGCTGCAAAACATAGGATGGCACTTCACAGTACAGATGGATAATAACCCAAAACATACTGCGAAAGCAACCCAAGAGCTTCTTAGCACAAAGAAATAGAATGTTATTAAATTGCCACATCAATCACGTGACCTCAACCCAACTGAGCATGCTTTTCACTTACTGAAGGCAGAAAGACCCACAAACAAGCAGCAACTGAAGGTGGCTGCAGTAAAAAACGGTTAATGCAATACTTTTGTTAAACCCCTTGAATTAAAGCTGAAAGTCTACACTTCAGTCGCATCTTAACTGCTTCATTTCAAAACCACTGTGGTGGTGTACATAGGCAAAATTACAAAAATAGTGTAACTGTCCAAATACTTATGGACCTGACTGTAGGATTATAGTGGATATATTGCAATAATTATTGTATAGTGATTAACATGCAGTATTTTGAACACAGTTAGGATACACTGGTGAGTATATTGTGATTAGGGTAGTGGTTAGTTTCTGGCTGGTTGGTATCTTGGTAACTAGGTTGATCTGCACTTAGATGAGGTCTAACATAGCAAAGATGTTTTGATAGTAGATAGCCAAGCCGTAGCTCTGGGTGAGTGTCTACAAAACGCTGTAAATGTTTTGCAGTAGTTCAAAGACAGTGGTTAGATTACAAGGTTATGATACTGACGTTAAGAGAACAGTGTAGAATCTTTTAAGGCAGATGCCATTTAAGTAAGACTGATGGTTTTATAGTCCCAAATTACAAAGCCAAAATTGTAGTAAGAGGTAAAAAATGGTTTGTGTTCAAGTTTTCAGCATCTCTTTTTGAAACTGTGACTGTGCATTCATGCAAAAGAAAATAAATATACAATATAAATTGTGCTTTAACATGTAAAACTGAAAATGTGGAACCTCCCCGTCGGGGAATCGAACCCCGGTCTCCCGCGTGACAGGCGGGGATACTTACCACTATACTAACGAGGAGAACCTGAACACTACCATTAGAACTCATTCTAATATAGATGAACCTCAAAGAACAACACAATAACCAAATCAACAGGAATAAAGCCAGCATTACTATAAAACCAGCACAAATCTCCTCTACTTCTGCAAACTCAGGGTAAGAGAGCTGATACCGCAACCATATACTGCACATTAACACTCATGGTGCTTTTAAAGAAGCATAAAAACTGAAAATGAAGCTGATATCATTAGCTTAAGTGCTAACCTTGCTAAAATTGATAATTGTTTGCTAACTGTGGGAATTTGTCAGTTGAGCTACCAGTATTATTTAAAACATTGATACAGTGTTTTGAAATGGCCAATGAAGCTGCAGCAACAGTGAAGCTCCGCCCATTTGAGTTTCCACAGGAGATCCACTCAGAGTGGCAGACAGCATTACAAACTTAAAACACAGTAGGACAGGCCAGATGCTCTGTTTAAAGATAGCAGCCTGATTAACAGGAAAAATGCCACTACTAACCTCATCTTTTATACTGAACAAACTGAAGCCTGGCACTCAGCTTTCTGCACACTCTTTAAACATGTGACTAAGCGTGGTATCTGTAAGGGATGGCAAATCTATGTTTTTGAAGAATAAAGAATAAAAAATGAAGGTGGAAGATTTTTAACAATCAACCTTCTACCAAACTGGCTCTGTAATGGTACAAGGCAGTGAGTGTGCTCTGTAGAAGTTTTTAGAGGTTTTCCCCTCTCTCAGAAGCCAGTGTCACAGTGACACCCTGCTCCGTCCTCCACCCCCGAACCACAGCACAGTGTGTAAACTCCAGCACGACCCCTTCCATTGAGCCCACACCTCCAAACCACTGTCACCCAGAGACAACCACTGTCAGTTCAGAGACAACCTGGCTACACCAAAACACAGAGCCACTCAGAGACCAGATCAGCCAAATTAAAAAGAAGTTTAAAGTGATAGTGCACAAACTAAAAAAAAAAAAAAACACATTCAGAACAGCAGGACAGAGAGACACTAAAATCTAAACAAGCACAGTGTGAACACAGAGCTAAAAAAGGAACAGTCAAGCCTTAAATGGATAAGGGAGATCTCATTTTAAACATAAAATGCAACATAATGTCCTTCACAATCACCATATGGAATATTCAAGCACTGAGCTCATCAGCCCTTGGCATAAAAAGCTTTTTATTATTGGAAATTCCAATTAAAATTTGGCTCAAAATATTTGAATCAGTGATTGAACCAATTGATCTGTATGGAACAAATGGGACAAATATCCAGAGAAGAGGCTGTGCCAGTAGTGCAGTCTAAATTAAAAAAAAGAGACAGAGCTACACTTCCTCACTGACTGCAAAAATATATTCACATCCTAATAGGATTCTTTGCCAAAATTAGAAAAATTATCCCCATATTTAACAGCCTCTTTGACCCTGACAAACTGCCCCACCTACTAGGGAAACACAAAGAGAACTACACCATCAGTGACCATGTCATCACACACACACACACACACACACACACACACACACACACATTATTCCACTTTGTATTCTGTTTTATTCTAAGTGTTCTATGAGTTCTTCACTAGTGTTTAGTCTTTTGCTGTGTATTTGAATGTATGCAGATTTGTATCTATTTATTATTTCTGTTGTTATTTTTTTTTGACATATTCTCAAAGTCTGTATCCAAAGCAACTACTGAATTTCAGTTTGAGAAAGAGAGAGAGAGAGAGAGAGAGAGAGAGAAAGAACAGCTTTGCTAGGTTTTGCCACACTGCAACCATCATGCACAGCATAAACGCACCATACCAGAGCTCTGTTATCATGAACAACACACTGTACTCTGACGTGAGCAAAATCACATGCATGCAAGTAAAAACACACATATGCCTGGGATTTGCACTTCCCAAAAACAGTTTGTACCCAACACTCAACCTCACTTCAGCAGATAATAGGACTTAAGGACTGCTACTGTGATCATAAAATACATGAAGCACGTTAGTAGCAGCTGGTGGTGATATTAGATGGCAGGGCTAAAATCTAACACCTATCAATAGCTTGACAATTAAACTATTAGGGTTGACCAATACATTATATCCTGAGGTCTCAGTGAAAATAATAATAATAATAACAATAATAATAATAATAATAATAACAATCTGTAAGTTGCTCTGGATAAGGCAGTTTGATAAATGCTGTAAATGAAAATAATATTGAGGCCTATTATCACACACACACTTAATGGATCGGGAGATGCATTAGTGATTATAATTTTAGTGTTTCAATCCTGTATTGCTCAACTGGGTTCATCCTGCCTTTCCTCTGCATAGCAAGCACGGTAAACAGAAAATTTGTAACCCATTCATTCAAACCAAAATACACTAAACTTACGCTTCTGTCATCTCTCCTTTTGTGTTATTTGTACCTTGCTTAGACAAATTGTGCTCAATCTATCAACTTGTAGTTTCTCCTCCAAACACATTTAAGGGTAAAATGATGATACAGTAAATAATCCACTTCGTTCACGTTCACACCTGCAACCGCGTCACACTCGTGACTGACCATGACATCCATATGTGCCCAGTCCAAACCATGGGCATTAACACAGAGTTTGCTATTATAATAACCTCCAATCTTCTGGGAAGACTTTCCACTAGATTTTGGAGCATGGCTGTGGAGATTTGCCCATTCAGCCACAAGAGCATTAGTGAGGTCAGGCACTGATGTCGAGTGAGAAGGCCTGGTGCGCAGTCAGCGGTCCAGTTCATCCCCAGTTCATCCCAAAGGTGTTCATTCAGTGGGGTTGAGGTCAGGGCTCTGTGAAGGCCACTCAAGTTCTTCTACTCCAATCTTGGCAAACCATGTCTTCATGGACCTCGGTTTGTGCACAGAGGCATTGTCATGCTGGAACAGGTTTGGGCCCCTTAGTTTCAGTGAAGGGAAACTGTAATGCTACAGCATACATCATGGGTGTGATGGTCATGGGCCCCCTGATGCTAATACTGAACATCTTTTCAACAGACACAATTCTTTTTCACTTCAGACTATACACAGAGGCGACTGCAGGGACTGCTGGGGCCCCAGGCAGGACAATGCAAGGGGCCCTCCGTGTTTATAAGAGCTAACTGTAGGATAACTGTCTGAAAGTATTAGCGTTATATACTGCATGCTAAATGTTGTGCTGAATCAAGCTTCCCAATTAAAGAAAGCATCATTACATAACGTAGACTACAACAGAACATATTGGTAAAGTGTCGGCATTTATATTCTGTATATACTTTAAAAGACCAAGCTATGAAGACAATTTAAGCAAAATGACAAATTCTACCAAGAAAGCTAGCTAAATAATTAGCATTAATTGCTCCAAACAGACCAACTCCTAGCTAACTGCTTGTATGCCAAAATGATGTTGGATTAGCGTTCCTTTACTTTACGGCTTAGCCTACAGTTTTCCTCCTTAATTATTATGTTATTAGATTATGTCCAGGGCTTACCAGAGTTCTGCTCCTCTTTTTTTCTTCCTTCTTTTCTTGTTTTTGCTTTCTTTTCTGGCTTCTACACAGGTAAGCTCTCTTCATTTTGAAAAGCGCGACAGTTCCAAATAAAATTTAAAAAAAGCGCAAGTCCTGCATGTTAGTGAAATGGGGCCCCCTTTAGGGGGTTCCTGGTATTGCGTTATCCATCGGAGGTTATGGGGAGTTCTGCAGGCTGAGATTTGACCTTTTCATGGCCTTAGTGAGGGTCTTGGGGCCCCAAGCAGCTGCCTGCCTTGCCCATCCTGAAGCTACGCCTCTGAATTACATGATTGTAGAATGATTTATGTGTAATGATTTATAATTCCACTGTGTGGGGTCACCCAGAAGAGGGTGGGTTCTCTTTTGAATCTGGTTCTTCCTCCAAGGTTTCTTCCTCATATCTTCTCAGGGAGTTTTTCCTTGCCAAAGCAGTGTGTTGTCTGGCTTGCTCATTAGGGATCTAAATGTTAAACAACATCCGGATTTCTGTAAAGCTGCTTTGTGACAGTGTCTAAACGAATAAAAACACTGTCTAAATAAAAATTTATTTAATTCAGTAAATAATTAAAAGTAATTAAATTTAATCTAAATGCTGTATGTTTCAGTGAAATCTGGCACTCCATTTTCTGGTTACTTTAATGTATAATGTCTATTAGCCCAGCTGATACACACATTACAGAGAACAATTACATTCTCTGAACTATTACATATTACTTTGGCATAATTGGTATTAAGAGAACATCACACCATTGATTCCCACGGTACTCAGCACATACTTAAAAAATAAAAAACAAGACATCTGTAATGTCAGTCTGCAGTCTAGTTTCCATGTTTGCTCTTTTCCTACTTACCTTCAAGGTAGGGATCAAGTAGGGATCTAGCACATGTCATATAATTTTCATTTACTGCATTTGGCAGATACCCTAATCTAGAACAGTTTACAGAAGTACTTTGTAATCTCATCAAAATCATATCCTCATGCTCGTACAAATACACTATATGGTATAAGTGAAAAAGTAGGTGGACATTTGACCCTCACAGCCATATGTGGGCCTTCCCCAAACTGTTGCCACAAAGCTGGCACATAATTGTCTGAAATGTCATTAAGATTTCATTTCACTGAAGCTAAGGGGCCGAGCCAAAACATGGTCCAGCATGACAATGGCCCTGTGCACGAATTGATATCCATAAAGATATGATTCTCCAAGGTTTATGTGTAAGAACTTAAGTGGCCCTAGCCCTGACTTCAATCCCACTGAAAACCTTTGGAACGATCTGCGCGCCAGATCTTCTTGCACTCTTGTGGCTATATAGCCACAAATCTCCACAGACACATTCCAAAATCTAGTAGATAGCCTTCCCAGTAGAGTGGAGGCTGTTATAACAGCAAAGGGGGAACAACTCAATATTAATGCCTGTGGTTTTGAAATGGGATGTTCAATACTTAGACGTCCACATAATTTTGGCTGTATAGTGTAGGTCAGAAGGCTAAACTGGAGGCTATAAACTTTAGACACCAAACATGTCTTGACTGGTTGACTATATTTGGTGCAATGGGAAAACTACATACATTTTAGTAGTAGATTATACTTTCATATGGGCAATGTAGAAGACATTCACACTGGCATTATCATCTTAGTGTGTGACTCATCTGTGTATCAACAGATGAAATGTCTAACCCCCAGGGAAGGTGTTCATTCTGGTAAACAAGGTAAGTGTGAAACAGGGCTCCACTAATTTTGGTTGTTTGTTTCGAAGTCACGTTCCACAGATCAAAGGTACAGAACACCAACATGGTTTTATCTGTTTTTATTAATAACTAGCAATGAACAAATTAACTTGCATGAAACTGTAAGGAGCAGTACACAGTCATATCTACGTTTTCTTGGTACAATGGCTTGCATGCTTGCATTAACCAGCTAGTTGTTGTTACATTTTATATAGGTGACTCTTTTTCTAAGCAATGTATAATCACACTGGCCGGTGGAAACCATAGCAGTGGCATATGAGTTTGGGCCTAAGAGTTTAATCTACAAAGACCATAGCTGCATCCTGGATCCTATTTTGAGGATTTAAGTACAGGATGTTGTTCAGGTGAAGCATAAATACTAGCAGCTCAATGTTGCCAGTAGCCCATTTTGATCTAAGTGTGGGCCTCTCATTAAAATGTGTACTCCTTAGGCCCTAGCACTATGGTGTGTATGCAACTCTATTTGCACTTCTATTTACACTGACTACTGACACGCAATGAAGCAGTTCCTGAACGGAATGTTGGTCTTACCCAGAACGTTGGTCTGGTTGATATAGCCACAGTGTGTGTAAGAGCATAGAGCATCTTACATCAGCACACTGGATGTGAATACTTTGAATATTTTCTCCCATATGGAAAACCAAAATTTGCCTAGAATTTGCTTACTCACTGGTGGAGTGGTTTCCATCACCCAGGAATCAAATATCTGGACACAGTACATACAGCAGCCATAAACTTAACATCCCATTGGGAAGGAGTGATAGCTTTCAAATAACCTATTTCAGAAAACCTGTTAACAAATACACATAGTCTGTGTTGAATTTTTAATGGAGATCTCTGTATATTATAGCTATCAGTTTCTGTCAAAACATGTCAACCTTATTATATATAGTTGCCAGTTGTAATTAAAAAAATGTTTCTACACTGATAATAATCATATAATTTCCTATCTTAGATAACCTTAAAGAACTGTGATTCACAATATTGCCATACAACAGGTCTGGATATTATCATTAAATTTCGGATACTTTTTAGATTTCCCAGCCTAAAACTTAGCTCACATAGGCCACAAGATTGTAATTTCAACAGAGGTGGTGAAGTAAGTTTCAATAATTAATTTGATGATAACCTGTGTATCTTTATTTTTGATTATACCTTGTGTCTTAGAGTGACATCCACAAAAAACTGAAACACATCTATCTGTTATGTGTTATCTCTTATGCTATATTTAAACAGTAAATATATGCAGCCAATGTTATTTTGTTTTGTTTTTTTCACTACCAGTCAATTTAGTTACATATCTGTGTGCACTGAAACAGAATTAACAAGATTCATGCAGCTTTCCAAAATCTTTAATTAGTTTTCAAACTATGCACTAAGCCTTCAAAAGATGTATTGTAAAAAACTTAAAAAGCAACATAATCTAATTATGCTTATTGTGTGATTCGTTTTGTTTAGGTACTGAATGTTGATTAAATCATTTTTTTTAGATAGCTACACTGTTTTCAATGTTATCTGGGCAGAGGTAGGGGTAAGCTAGCTCCAGTTTGCGGTTCCTCTTGAGGATGTCATGAGCGATGTCCCTCAGGTCTTGCTGTACCATTTCAACAAGCTTGTGAGGGGCGCCGCTGCTGAAGTACCACTCACAGTACTGGCACAAGGGCACCTACAGTACAACCACAACCATTACATACCATCATGTAGTACTTCAATTCATGGACAGAGGAATAAGGATTAGTTAATTGGCTTAACTTGATACTCTCTATTGGTTAGTACAGCGGCACCTCATGCAGCTAGCCATTCAAACAACAGGGTGATAATACATTTATCAAGATAAGCCTGATTGCCATGATGCAAAGAAAATTACTGCTACTAAAATCTGCCTATTAAACCACTAAGGAACAAAATAATGGTATTGGCATCCCTAATGAATGCAACCACATTAGTTAGAACTCTACAACAATGACATCTAGCCACAGGCCTGTGATGACCAAAGCCTCAGACTGGTCAAGAAGCCCCTAAATGAGCAAAAGCCCCTGGTTGAGCGGAAATGTACACAAAATTTTGAATACAGGAAGAAGAAGGAACTGAAAAAATTCATTAGCATTCATTAAATTAGATATTAATTAGATGCTAATTTGTTGTTATCATTTAAAAATCAGATGTTAATTTGTTAATTAGTGCTATACCACAGCACTGTTGAATTCTCAATTCTGATTGATTAGAAGGTGTTGATTAATTTTCTATAACAGTAGCTCTCACAATAGTGCTGTCTTTAAATCAAATGATACTTTTTTATTAAAGCGCTCGTTCTAATAAATTATCATTTCTGCAGCAGCAGCTCATTCGCACAGACTTGTATGGCAGACAATTTAAATAATCTAAGCCTAATAATGAACAGATTAAAAAACATGTTATATAACAAAGAAAAACATATAATGGTTGATAGGTTTTCTGATAGTTATCATTCATGGAAGGAGTCTCCACTGTCAGCACTTTGTAACAGTCAGTAAGTTTTCCGCCATATGAAAGTCTCCAGGACGTACAAGTTTGCACATTCTGGGTTCACAGTAGTTGCATTTTTTTGTCTTATTAACTGAAAAAAAAAGAAAAAAAGAGAAGCCACTGTGGGAAAAACTGTTTATAGCTGCTATAACATAAGTAATAACAGGAACTAGCTTGTCTCGCAGATGTTTCATAACATTAAATTAACTATAAATGGTTAAAGAGTATAACATATAGTTCAGTAATAAATAAAAACTTGTAATTATTGACAAATTGCTGTGGTATAAGATGAAAGAAACTACAAAAAGCAGCTGCTGTCATCTCTGCTGTTATAGCCTTGCCTTTATCCATTACCCTAGCAGTGGAGAACTCCTTTGTTCAGCACGTTTTCAAACAGTCTTGCAATGATTACATGTTTTCCAGGTAGGGCAATGACGCAGTCAATTGGGCAGTCCTTCGTTGCTGTCTTGCATTCACACTACAAATGTTATATGGTCATATGCATCCCAGACTACCTCCAAAGGTGGTTTGAGTGATCGGATCACAATGTGTCTCCGAGACATACTGGACCCTGTTCACACCCGTACTTAGCACTGTCTACTTGCAATTGGATCACCCAGGACATATGTTAATGCCAGGTGTGAATGAGGCCTGTGATATTTCATAGGAGATGCTGTGGTTATATAATAATGTATGTTGTAATTTTGTTACATAATAAAGCTAGTTAACTTAAAATCAGTATTTCAATATATGCTAGCCAGCTTATGTTTGCTGAGTGATACAATACCTTTTCGTTATTTTGAAAGAGCATTTCATTTCCAGGATTGCCACCAGGAATTTCATTTAAAAACAGAGATTTATTTCTGATCAAGCAGGGACTTTGGCAAAACAGGGACATTTATCTGGCCTAGGGCTTTTCGTTGGTAGTCTTGTTCTGTTGTTAGTGATTACTATACTCACATAGTCAAGAGTAGGCTGTGATAGTAGGAACAGTACAATGAGCACACTGCAGGTGCTGTTTACATCAGGGAGGAATGACAAAAGCTCTTCTTCTGTCACTGAGCCTTTCACCTGAGGAGGGGGCCGTAACATGGAAGCCGGGCAGTTTGGCATCCATAAGTTGAAGTCCACCTGAATTTAAATTTAACAGGTTTGATCTGAATTTTAGACTGTTGTATAAAGTAGACTATGATAGAATAGTATATTAGTTTATTACTATCCCCACCCCTTTTTCCCAATTGCCTCCCAATTTATTTAACAAATGAACAGACTTTAAGTAGAGCATTAATTAAGTACAATTTTCTGGTTTTCTGTTCAAAGACAGAATGCCATGGATGGCACTGTCAACATTTGGATTGAAATTTAACATCTCAGGATAATACGGCAAAACATTAGCACTTGGGAGTGAATCATCTGTGTGTCACCAGTTGAAATGTCTAACCCCAGGGAAAGGTGCACACTCTGGTAAACAAACTATGTGTGAAACAAAGTTCAGCTCATTAGCTGTTTTGATTGGTTGTTAGCTTAAGTGATTTTTTCAAAACTACAAACCTCAGCATGGGATGACCTGTTTTTTAAATTACCAACTATGAAGTAGCCATGTTGTGATTAACTTGCTTGACAATGTAAAGCATGATACACACAGTCAAATCTATATTTCATATTTCAAACAATAGCTGGTATATCTTCACTGAAAAGAAATAGACTCACCTGAGAAAAGTTGACAGCCGCATGCAGTGCTGAGCATGTGAAGATCACCATGGTGATGTACTTGCTCAGTGCTGCTGTGGTCTGAAATGACTGTGGAAAACCTGGAGGAAATTATGAGAAAGTTTTAACCATAGAATATTGACTTAATATGTTGACGATGGTAATTACATGTGATGGCTGGTTGTGATATTAGATGGGAGGGCTAAAATCAAATATCTTATAAATAGTGTGACAATGAAATGATTAGGGTTGCATCACATCACAAGGTCTCATCGATGGCATAATAAGAATAATGTAGGGGCAAAACACACACACACACTTAAAGAAAGATAGACAGCTGTATTTGTGCACTTGTGATTTAAATTTTAATTATTCTTAAGTGTTTCATGTCTGTAATGCTCTGCTGGCTTCATGCTATGGTTCCTCCAAATACCAAACATGGCAAACAGAGACGTTGTAACCCTTTCGCTCAAACCAAAAGACACTAAATTTAGGGTTCTATTGTCTGACCTTTTGTGTAATTTGTACTTTGACTGGACAATGTGTGATTAGTCTATCTACTTTTAGTTTTTCCTTCAAAGGCATTTTGGGGAAAAAAAGAATGATAGAGTAAATAATCTGCTCATTGGTGTCTGGTTCACCCACCAATGTATTTCACATGTGCCTTCTCAGTCACGGCCGATGACATATGTAATCATCTGACTTGACTGTCACTGAATTAATCTGCACTGAAAAAAATCAGCCCCAGCCTCGCTACTTTCATACAATTCTGTGAATTTTTCTTGTGACTCTTTTCTTATGATTAGTGGTGCTGTTGCACTTGGTGCCATGAAAATCCAAAATAATTCACTTTAAGACATTTGTTACCAGCCATAATAATAATCTGATGTTGGTGCCAAAACATTATATTGATGTCTTTTTATCACTGAACGCCATTTATACTAGCCATCCCTAGTAATTATGGCAAATCTTGCTCAGACTGTCACAAATGACTGCTGTCAGATTCACTGTTTCACCTGTGTGGGTAAAACCAAGAAATCCCTCAGTGTGAATCTCTTGGATCCAGCTCTGGAGTTCTGAGTCGTGCTGGACCTCCTGGTCATTGTGGTAATACAATTCCACCCAGCCTGCCACAAACCTACAACCAACATTCATCAACAACATGCGCTCATACATCAATTAATCAGACTTTAAAGAAATGTAAGAGAAACATATTGACACTATAACACTTTCAAACTCAAAAAAACAGAAATCTACATTGTGAATTAAAGCTCCCATGAAATCAAAATTGGTGTTTCAGAGTGTCTTGTCTGTATCCCTTAGTGTACTAGACACCATACATTAGTATAACTAGATAAAATACCAAAAATAATTTTGGAGATTTTCTCTGTTGAATTTTGTAGTGTGTCACTTCTGCGAAAATTATTGCTTTTTTTCGATGATGCATATTTTCCTATAACAGCAAACCCTGTACTGTTTTATTTCTTACATAATACATTGTGAATAACCATTGTCTAATCATTCTTCTTGTTCTGCTTTAACAATGTTGACATTTGAAACTCAAGTTGAACTAACATGAACTATCAATGATGACCCAGATTTATAGTATGTCTTTAAAAGCACCTGTAAAGTGCATTCCACACCCTCAGAGCATCCTGTGCATAGTAACAGTTGGGCAGTTTGTCCAGTCCTCGCTCTTTCAGGTCATCCGGGACACACAGTGAAGTGTAGCGTAGTCGGTCAGTGCCTCGAGCAAGCAGAAGAGGCATTGCCTTAATGCCACAGCCTATAGCCTGGTGGGAAGAGGGTAAAAAGATTAATGTCTTCCTGTTAAATACACAGTCACAAACCTCGCTACTGATACACAACATGCATTCACTTAATTTTTTTTTTTTACATTTAAAAAAAAAATCAGAATTGGAATAGTTGTGTTTGACGGACATCATGCAAAATCAGTAACACAGCACACACGCATTTAAATTGTAATCAAATGTAATGATTCCAACCTTATCAAATACACCATTAGCACTCAGAAGAGAAGTTCGTGCCTGGATATTGATCTGAAGAGAATTCTTTAAATGAGGCATCAGAAGCTGTAACAAGCAATTAGTGCCTTTTTAGTCTACATCAAAATATTTGCAAAAAACTAGATCACCATAACTCTTCATGTGCATATTTAATTAAACAGAATTAAATAATAAAACACTTTTGCCTATAAAGCATTCAAAAAGCTGGCTTTAGATAGATAGATAGATAGATAGATAGATAGATAGATAGATTCTTTGGTTTATTCTGCATAGTTAATCCATACAAGAGAGGCTATAAAGGAATAAACTGTGTCTAGCTGTGAGTGCTGTTTCTTGAGCTGTAGATTATAAAATCACTGTTTTGGAAACACCTGAAATCAGGTGTGCAACTGCTAGGACAAAACCCTTCACCCACAATGGCACTTCTTGGAAACTGAGGCTTTTCCTCATGATACCTCAGCTCTATCCATGTCCATGTCTTTGATGAGAAGTTTGGGGGGTGGAGCTAAAGGTAGAGGGCCACTCCTTAGATGGCCAGAAGTTAGTAAAATCTTGAAAATCAGATATAGTAGCTTTAAGGTGTATGTTTTGTAGCATAATGGTCCTTCATTTCAGTGTTTGTTCGTACATACCTGATGCAGAGGGTGTATTTCTGGCAGTTTCCGAAGCGTGGCGATGCAGCACACTTCTCCTACCATGTGAGTACGAAGGAAGTGGGAGAGCAACTGGTGAACCTGGAAATCTGCGTTACGGACCCATATCTTTGCTAACAGCCAGTCAGGTGCAGAGTCGGAAGGCAGGAAGACAGGATTTTGAGGCCCAGCGGTTTTCTGAAGCTAGCATCAAATATTCAGAAAGCTGCTTTATTCCTGTGCATCAATTAATGATTCTTAAAATATTGATCTGCCCTAAATAAAGCACATCATAATATATCAAGGCACATGATGGCAAGTACATTTGTCTAGTAGTAATGTGTCAGTAATAACTATTTAGACTAAAGGCTAGTAAAATTAAACACACCTGGATCGCTATAGGCTTCAGCTCTCCATGTTGGTTGTAATGCAGGAGGCACAGTGGAGCAGCCAGGTATGACTGTTTGCCGTTGATAACATTGGCAGGTAACTGATCCAGTACTTCATAATCCAGGAGAAATATAGTTCCTTTCTATAATGTATAAAAATACATTCATTCAAAGTAACATGTGTTATGTAAGATATAAAACACTGAAAGGAGTGCTTAAAATAATGAACCATGGGTTGTTGGGATGTCCCAAAGTGTTTTTATTCCTCTTTTACAAGTGTAATTTGCCAGTGATTATATATTTTTTTATTTATTAAAATGCATGCATAAAAAATATATGCATGTCAAAATTTTTACAAACAATTTTAGCTTCATCTACTGTGGAATATTCATGAACAAATTAGTTCCTCTTATTAATAACACAAACAATACAACTTGTAATTTATGAAATATACAGCGGATTGTCTCCTTACAGAAAGCTTCACCATATTGACGAATATACATTTTTCTTTGTTAAATAACGTTTTTTTAATCCATGTAGTATTAGGCTCAGATTATTTCGGAGCATCCACCATAGAAGTCCCTGTGAATTAGTTGATTCTATAGCAATGATAACATAGAATGAGTGAATGTTAGAATTTAATATAAAGTGGGGAGTTGCCTTGCAGCCAATAATAATTCCCACTTTCCTGACTGGTTCCATAGTGTAGTGGTTATCACATCTGCTTTACACGCAGAAGGTCCTGGGTTCGATCCCCAGTGGAACCACAAGCTTTCTGTTTGGAGCTCTGAATTATAGCCGAAGCTGCCACTGTTGGGCCCTTGAACAAGGCTCTTAACCCTCTCTAATTATTGATATACAGATGTTTATAATTAGATATATCTATAGATACTGTATCTGTATATTTAATTTAGGTGGTTATCAGATTATTCAAATTGGTCATGTAAACAGCATACTATGATTGCATTTAGGCTGTTATCAGACTATAAACACTCTCAAATAAATATTTACCTGTAAAGTGACTCATTAAAAAAAAAAAAAAAACATTTGTTATGCCTTTCTTGGGTAGGTTTAAAGCAATTGTATTTTGCAAGCGTTTTCCAGTACTCAGTTATCATATTATTTTGTATATGTGCATGTACTCATTAAGCCTTTTATACACATTCACAAACCTCTAACTCCTGCTCCAGAGAAGAACCCTCTGGTAGGAAATCTTTGAGCATCGTAGATGTGACAGCTAGATTAGGTGGGAGGCAGTGGATCTGTCTGATGATTAGAGGATTACATCCATTCAGACACTGATAACCAAAAAAGGCATCCTCTTTCCAGTTAGCCTGAACATACTCTAAAAAACACAAGGGAAAAAAGAAAGGTAATCAAATAAGCCCATAGAGGAAAGTACATTAGAGATGTTATCGAATGACATGTAGTGTCATATTATTTGCATTATTTATTAGGTTAAAAAAACAAAAATATAACTGACATACTGGCAACTGTGTTATCTTTTCCATTGTGGATGAATAGCATCTCCAGTTCCTTCATGCTACTCCATGATTCAGCTCTATCAATAAAACCCCTAAGGTAGTGCACATTGACACCTGGGCTGAGAGACAGAGATATAAAAAAATTAGGTTTATTGATTTCCACATAGCACTGCAACCCTTTTCTTTTGTAACAGAAAATTACACAGATGGAAAAATGAAACACAGCACTTTCTGGAAGGTTTTAGGACATGTGACTATCAGTGCACCTTATACAGTGAGGCAATGTACGTCTATCTAACAAGATCCATGTGGACTGATTCTAAGGTTACCCTTAATAAATTCCTATCCCAGATTACAACAACAACAACAAAATATTCCATCACTATATGTTGGAAATTGGAAACATGTTGACTAATCTGTTCATATAACCCTTATCTGAAAAGCATGAGATTTTTGATGTGGGTGAAGGTGTACCTTTTTCGGGTGAAACCCAAGTTGGGACCCAGGGCCTGCACACTGGACATGTCAATGCAACGGAGGCCACCTTCAACAAAAGTCCTCCATCTACAAGGAAAAATAAATTTGCTGGCTTGTTTCAAAGTGACAGCAATGATTCCTTGCTTTGGTGTGAGGAGTATGATTGATTGAAGATCAGAGGTTTGAATGTGAGAGATGCTTTCTGGACTAATGTAATACCTGATATGTTTTTGTTTATTCTGGACATCCCTGGCCCTGTGCTCTCGAAGTATCTGCAGTGACTCGCAATTCAACAGGCACACTAAAGGTACAAAACAAAGCACAAATAAAAACTTTGTTGTTGGGTTCATGTTTACCCTCTACTTCCTTTTTTAAAAACCACATCCACAGTATACACCATGGATTTCCTTTAGCTAGCAAAATACACTTCCTTCATTAAGGGATTTAGGGATATTCATTGTTCTTTTCTCTCCTGAGATCTAGAATCTAGAGACTTTTCTTGGTGAGCTCAGCACAGCGAACCTGAAAGCAGGTTATCATTTAAACATCGTAGCAAAGAGCTCAGGCTTGGAAGGAGCATCACGGTGCATGGTGCATTACCTCTATTGCTGCGGAGCTCCACATCACCATCTGCAGTTCTGATCCACCTGTTGCAGGGAAAGCACTCCACTTCTGTGGCATCAGAGCTCAGTTTCAGCTGCACGTCCAGACAGTGCCAGTCAAGATTGGGGAAGCCAGGCCGAGCCTCAAGCCGCAAACGCACCAGAACTACTGTGCCTATTTCCTCATCCGGCTTGACCAGAACAGTACAGCTCTACCTCAAAAAAAAAAAAAAAGAAAAGAAAAAAAAAAAGAAGTGCGATACCACACACTCAGATGACTGCTGAGCTTGAATTTTCAAAGTGAAGGTTTAAAAAGAAAAAAATACAAAATGAAGACCTTACCGAACCAGGAAGGAGACACTGTGCATCTGTAAAAGGCCTAACTGGTGGACACTCACACTGAGAACCGATCAGAGAGACCCACAGAATGTTGTATGATCCTGAGAGAGGGGCTAATGATGTTCGGACTGTCACGTAAATGCCCTCCATTTGCCTGATTTCACATGAAGTGTACTAATCACATAAACTGTAAAAGTAAATAAATAGTAAAAGTATGTACATACTTTCACTCAATGTTAATCCTCACCCAACTTTAAATATGTACTGTATCTGATCTTTAGGCCCAAAGAAAAATCTAATAATAATAATAATATTTATTATAATAATAATAATTCAAGTCAGACCGTTTCAGATCATTTCCGCATAAACAATTCCTAGTGCCACCATTTACATATCGCACCAACGAGCTATATCTACATTTGAATTGCAAATAACACAAGCATCGTTTCATCAAAATCTGATACACAATGCAAATGTAAAAAAAAAACAAAAAAAAACAAACAAACAAACAAAAAAAGAAAACAGTCAAAGGTAGTAAATGTATCAGCTTTTTACATTTTAAAAGTTTCAATAAAAAGTGGCAATTTATTTCCAAAGGTTAGCATGGTTCCAGTGTTATATATAGCATTTATATATAGTGTTACATATTTAAAACAGCTTAGACAAGCATGACATCCACACTGGTATATGTTTCGTGCTGGTTTATTTTAACAGATATAAGCATACTGACTGACCAGCAAAACCTTACTGATAAAGCATGCGTCTGCATCTGCATCTGCTCTTTGGTGGTGTTTTTTTTTTTTTTTTTCCCAGCAGCAATATCATGCTATCAATATTAGCCCTATTTTATAGTAATCTTTGACACACTGAAGGTATATCATTATCCTTTCTTTTTTAACCTCTTGTGGCACACTACTTTCAAAATGATGTATAAATTATTTAATTTACACCTATTATAAAAGGCAGAAGTTTGTTAGCCTACCTTGTCTGTGTGTGCACAGTGCCGATGTTCAGTGTGCTGTGTCGATGTACAGTTATGCAGAGTGTGTGGGTTGTTCACAAGCTTAATGCCGCCTTTGTTACAAGTTGAGTGACATTTATGGAAATTGTTATAGCGTCCCACGGTGATTCCATAATGTAAGTGGTATCTAGTATTAATAAGGAAAACACACACCTTCCCTGACCGGGAATCGAACCCGGGCCGCGGCGGTGAGAGCGCCGAATCCTAACCACTAGACCACCAGGGAAACCTGTCAACCCCGCGAAGCTACTTGTAAATGTAGGTGCCTGAAAAATACTGATACCAAATGATTACTGTACAAAAAGGAACGCTAAAATTTTGGAAAAGGTTCGGATCATATCATCAATATGCACTATTTGCTCAAATACTTACCAGTCAGTTTTTTTGTTGTTTGCTTGTTATGTTTTTGTTTATTGTGTTTGTTTTGTTTATACACAGATGCAGATATATATGTGCATTCTTTGTATAACATTTAGTTAAATCTACCTGTACTGCTATCTGCTTTGTGATTTATGCTGCCTTCACGTGTTACCGTAATTATCGTAAATACGAGTTTCCCACTAGGAAGTGGTACATGAATGACCCCTCAAGTCGTTATTACTACTGGGAAACTCGGAGATAATTTTGAATGAATGAACCTGGCGTCGTCCATGTTTCATGTTATTTCCGACAACAAAGCATATGAACATGACATACTCGTAATGACCACTGCAGAAGTGGGAAGAAGGATGATTCCGATAGCACATAAAGGCAGCATTATAACATTCTGCCGAACTGAGAGAAAGAGAGAGCGACTGTGTGTGTGTGTGTGTGTGTGTGTTTGCATGGCGCCTGATCTCTCGACGCGACGGTGAAAATCACCAAAACACTTACACTGTACAATGTCACAGCGCAGGTGCGCAACACACAGACCACGACGCCATTGTTCACCGCGTCCATGATTTAGGCGTTTTGTTTGACCTTTTATCCCTCTCAGTGAAAACCAAATTGCGTTGGACTCATGAAACGTCAGAAGATTTACCGAGCAATTTTGAGACGGTCGATGTGCTAACTGTGCCTCTGATAGTTAATAACAGTTCACCAACGATCATATACTGCAGTACAAGTTCAGATAGGGATGTGAAAGCGAAACTCCCGAGGACCTCGTGGCGCAACGGTAGCGCGTCTGACTCCAGATCAGAAGGTTGCGTGTTCAAATCACGTCGGGGTCACTTCCTTTTTACCTTACTACGTCGACAGGAGCAGACTTTACACCGCTGTTTCACCCGAGCTACTTTCATTTAGTTACGTTACCTATGAGTCAACTTAAATAATTAAATTAGAAACAAAAAGGCCTCCAGATAGAGCCCTTTAATGGTTTCCCCAACCGTCTGCTGAAGCTTATTTTGTATCACGATGTCTGGTTGAAAAATGAGCTGTACCGAATCTGTTTGGCCAGCTCTACTGCTTGAGTTAGGTTATTCCCAAAAAATTCACCATATGGCACTGTGATTTCAAGAAAAATATCTTTCTAGGCAGCATTCGCTCTGCAGATCAGCTACTGCAAGATACCTCCTGACAAATGGGTTCAATTTCAAGAGGTAAGAAAGGTAAGATTAATTTTTTGGTATTGTATCGTTCCAGAGGGTTTGCTAAAGAGGGAGTGCACCATCCCAGCTGGGCTCCCAACAATGACTCAGACTCTTCTCTCTGTTGCGGTCAGGGAAGCGTAATGGTGTGGGGAATGTTTTCTTGGCACACTTTGGGCCTGTTAATATTTACCAGTTTTCTAATGGCAACTTCCAGTGTGATAATGCACCATGTCTGAAAGCAAAAGTCATCTCAAACTGGTTTCATGAACATCACAGGTTCTTCAGTGGCCTTCCCAGTCACCAGATCTGAATCCAACAGAACGCCTTTGGGATGTGGTAGAACAGGAGATTCTCAGCATGAAAGTGCAAACAAAAAAAAAAAAAAAAAAAAGCAAAACATAAAAGTGATATTCCCTGACCGGGAATCGAACCCGGGCCGCGGCGGTGAGAGCGCCGAATCCTAACCACTAGACCACCAGGGAAGCTATGCATTATGCTCAAAGTAGAAAGTAATATAACTATGGAGACGCAGTAGAGTCGCTAAATATGAAGACTTAGACTTGATTGGTATGATGACCTCGTGGCGCAACGGTAGCGCGTCTGACTCCAGATCAGAAGGTTGCGTGTTCAAATCACGTCGGGGTCACTACCTTTTAATAATAAATAGTTTGGCTCATAGCCCGGGCTGATGCTGTCGGTTAATGCTAGTGATTAAAGTCTTGAGGATTATATCATAAGTATCGGTGGAAAAAAAATAGTAAAATAAGAATAATAAAATGAACATGCGAGTGCTCTTCTGTAATGTTCTTGTCATTTCATTTTCTTGATCACCCACATGTTATGACCATTACTAAAAAAAGCTCTGCATTTCTCACCATGAACATGCAATGTCTTATCTTTTCCAATGCAGTAGGCAAGAGATCTGACAAAATACATATACAACAGATGCACTCACTGAATATTCAAAAGCAAATGAAAATCTGAACCATCTGCACTTTATTTACCTTTTTCAGTTTTGCTGTTGTTTTCCAGTTTACCCACGCAAATGTCTGCATCACCCATGACTTCTAGCTGAAAAAGAACAATGTTCCTACGTGTTTTTTATTTACCTCTATAATTCATCAAAGTTTTTCCAGTCTTCATGTAGCTATAAAGACAAATCACAGGCACTGCCTGAGAATGTTTATACTAAATAAAAAAATTTTAAAATGAAAAGAGAATATTTATATTAAATTCTGAAAAGGAGAAGCTATCTTGATATCATTTAGATTTTTCTCACTATCAGTATCTTAACACCCTATTAAACTACTTTGTTACTTGGTATAAAACAAAGAACATCTGTGAAACCCAACACAATAAATGTCTTCTTGGTGTAAATAACATTTCCATTTAATTTCTTTTGTCCTAAGGGTATGCAAACTTTTGCACTCAAATGTATATGCTAGCTTGTAGTGTGTGTGTGGTGCTGAGGAGACTAACATTGCTGGTGAAAGTCATTGAAAGCAGCTCACAAGTTATTTTTAAAATAAATATTTATTTTCTTTGACAGACACTTTAATAAATGAATAGTGATGCTTTTCACAGATGCACCGGACATCGTTCACATTGCATTTCGGAGAGCTGGTGATTTGTGAGGCATTGGTCAAAAAAGTCCAGTCTAATGCTATGTGTACAAGCGTCCTGCAAATTTCACCAACATATAAACCTTGAACGTGGAATTCACGTGTTCGTGAAACATGAATCAAGATGCTCCCTCATGGATTAACTAGGATGATAAACATCTGACTTTTCTTTAGCTCCTTTATGCTGAGGAAATAAGAAAAGAAGAGGGTTAGATTATGCACTGAAAATCTGTTCCAAATCAGACAGCGCTACTGAGACCACTTTTACTTTTGGTCACTACACAGTACACAATCAGCAATACAAATGGTGAGATCAAAACAAGCAAGTTCATTTTACAGTCAGGCATTTATTTTTACATATGGCTTGCATGTTCAACATGTATATGAATTTTTGTTTTTGAAAACCCTTATGATTATCCCCTTTCAGAAGTATGCTGAGAACTTTCACACTTGGCTTTTTTTTTTTTTTTCTTTTTAACAGAAAAAGTGCTAGCCAGAGTGCCTTTTGCGCCGATGTGACAAAAAAAAGTGCCTCATGTGACTCACATAACGTAACCATAACAACACTCTTACCCATCTTATATACTATCACCTTACAAACTAGCCTCGCTTGCTTTATAGGTTATATTTACCATTTTCAAGTAATAAAGATGGAAAAACTCTGGTGATAAACAGATTGTTTGTCTTCACTGTGGCTCTGGAGGCAGAAAGTTAAGAGAAGATGAGCTGCTTGTGCGAGTTGACTGAATGCAGCCACAGATAAAGTAACAGGGATTGTTTCAAAGTAACCAAGTTGTTATATTAGTTATATTGTAACATTGTCATTGGAAAATGTGTCCCTGCTAGTATTCCAATGTTCATTTTCCGTAATGAGTTGGATTAAAATTTAATTCTGAACTAAAATTCAGACACAATATGCTGTCACAGCTGGCCACTGAGTCTGAGATTGTTCAAGAGCTACACCTTGACAATTTGGTGGATGAGTTTCTGAGCAGAAAAGCAAGCAAGAAGCCAGTAGCCTAAGGTAATACCACCTTCTGCATTACCTAGCCTACATACTAGCCTGAAATACTCATAATGGATGTGCAATGTATTAATGTATGCATTTTATTTTGCATGTGTTGGGTTATGGGGGAATAGGGAATAGGGAAAGGGCCCTGCTTAAATTCCTGCCCAGGGGGCCAGTATTTACTAAACTGTCATCTTAATGGCATTGATTCAGTATTGATCTTGCTTGTTTTCCCCCCCCTTTTCAGTCCTTACCTCCCCAACTTCAGGAAATAAAAAAAAAAAAAAAAATTAAAAAAAAATAAATAAATAAATAAAAAGAGCTTGATGTCATTCAGCAGTTTTCTGGAAGCTCTGCTGTGATGCCACTGGGCAGTGTTGAGGTTTTTAATGCCAAGTTTTGGAACAAGGCTGCTGGTGGAAAAAGCAATTCTGTGGATGGTGAATTTTGGGCTTGATTAAAATGAAATTTAATCTGAATTAAATCGAATCAATTTCTGCAACCATAGGCTATGGCAAACAAAGAGAAAAAATAAGTGCAGACCGTGTATTTACAATGTACAGAACCATTTCTGTTGTAAGATATATTGCAAAGATTGGGAGAGGGAAGGGGGAATGATATATTGCAAATCAAAAATGTGTGCACACCATGGTGAACTTTCTTCCAAAGCAAAGACTGAGAAAAAGAAGAAAAAAGCATCTCCTGTTTCCAGTGCCTGAACTTGGGCTAGTTTCAGGTCTGTATGTGCAGTTTATGAGATGTAGTTAGGCTTTAAAATTTAACTGAGACCTCACAACCACTTTACGACACGCTTTGTGGCCAATTGCCATAGAATTATGTGTAAAATTTGTGCTGGCTGTTAAAAAAAAAAAAAAAAAAAAAAAAACATCAAATTTGAAAGCACCCTTTGTCTCTTCTTTTAAATAGTATTTCTTCTTACCTGATGCCTGTTATGCAGGGATAAGAGCTCTGGCTTGCCGTAGTCTGGAGGGTTAGCCAGAGGGTCGTAACCCAGGCGCTTCAGCATGGGAGCTATGCTAGCCATGTCCTTCACTACATCATCAGGAATGTGTCCCACCCACTTAGACAGGGCTTTTGTGTTCACCGGGTTGAATACTTGGTCAGTTGACCGTTCCAACCTGTAGCAGAAGAGTGGCGATATTTACACATCACCAATTCATAGTGATCATGCTTTACATCAGAGAGCTGTCTAGGAATGTGCATTCAGCAAAACATTCACTGCAAATATCAAAAATCCTTTAATGTCTCTTTCAACTGAATGTGTATATTTTTAAGAGTATAATGGCCCTAGATTGTTTTATACAGTCCACAGTTTATTTACTAAACTGTTCATAGACTTTGAATATAAGTGAGTTTTGAGTGAACTGTTTTTTTTTTCTCTTCAATACAAGGAAATGTGGTGAAATTATTATCGGGTTAAATCTAGGAGATCTATGCTACAGATATGATGGTTAAAAATTAGGTTAACACACACAAGTATTTCTTTAAAACAGCAAAAATACAAAAGTTTGTATTGTTTTGCAAGCTTACAAAAATTCTGTTTAATAAAATGGTGTGTCTGTAATGGTGTGTAAAACTGTAGATTACTAAGAAAATGAATAATTTTGCGTGTTTGTCCTATTTACATGTCCACATGCAAACTAATACTTTATTTGTGTAAGATATACAGGAAGACAGGTACACTCTGGAGTAAAATCATTCACACCAGATTGCAGACCCATGTCCTATTAAACGAATTTGAAATTATTCATTTCTGAGGAATAATCATGCACCACTGAAAAAGTTTGTATCTCTTTCCACTGCAGGTTTTATAAATCACCTGAAGGCATGGCATCTCTGTTGAAATCTAGACCATGTAGTTTTATATTCTATGTTATTTGTTTTATTTATTGCAGATTATAGTCATTATAATGACAATGATAATATTGTCATTATTTGTTTTATATATTATCCAAATATATATATTGCCAAAGAAATATACTATCAAATAATCTAAACAATAGAGAATAGGGTTGTGTGTCTTCTAGTGCAGTGGTTTTTAAAGTAATTATATTTAGGGGTCCAAGCACCAAAGTGAGCTCAGCCGTAATGTCTTCTATCAGAGGAAAGTTCAGGGATAGAAAGCCCTATGGCTCTAGAAAATTTTATTTAAAAAAAAAGTTAAATAATGTTCATGAAATAAATCCATACTGAGGGGGCCTGTGGAACTTATTTCACAGTTAAGGAGTATCTTTGAAAACCACTGCTCTAGTTTTACTGAGCTAGCATGGGCATGTTAGATGAGGGAAACTGAGTCTGTATTATCTGTGTTACCACAGAGCAGGGAGAACATACTATGGCTCTTTAGAAATGTAACTTTTTGTTAAAACTCTAGGACATCACTCACTTAGACAGGGACACTCCTCCAGCTTTCCCAATCAGCTGCTCGTGGTGCAGAACGGCCTGGTCCCAGGGCAGCTCCAGGAACTTAAGAAGCTTTTGCATTACTGCCTCTGGATTTAACACCAGCTGTTCATAGTGCACAGGCAGACAGCTCCCCTCTGCCGCAGCCTGGCATTGTTCATACATGACCTCCACTGCTCGGTTCCATTTCACCAGACAGTCCCGGTAACTCGTTAGGTCAAATCCTGTGATGGTCACCTTGCGTGATATCATGGAATGAACCGTGGCCCGGCCATCACGCAGCATCAGCACAAATTTGGCACGTGGAAAGAGTTTGGAGAGGTACACGAGAGACTTCAGAGCAAAAGGGTCCTTGTTACAGAGGCGTGGGGCCGGTTCACCATGACCCACAATGATCTCCAGGAGGAAGGAACGGACAGCGGAGTCCAGGACCTCATCTGTGACACCAGCCTCGATCAAGCGAGTCCTCTCACGAGATGAGCGGCTCCAGCTAGCCTGCATGGCTAACAAACGGGGGATGACGCGCGTCTCCTCTCCACAGCGCACCTCAGGGTGGGCATCCAACATGGCCCGCATTAGAGTAGTGCCACTACGAGGGACTCCACCAACAAAAATCAGAGGAGTGTCTTCACTGTATTCTATAGGAATAGGCAGAGAGTAACTGAGGTTCTTGCCCAGACGCTGGTTAGCTGCCCATACAGCCCAAGCACTGGTCCTGGATTTGGAGTTTGGGCATTCCATGGCACTAAGGCTGAGATAAAAGATTGTGATGGAGCTGAAGACCACGCAGGCCAGCAAGACGTGGCGAGTCTGTCTCCTCATTGTGAAAATCCAGAAACTGTAATAGGTATGTGTGAGGTATGAAGAAAGAACAAAAAAGTGATATAGAGTCAAGCAGCATGTAGCAAAGCATAAATCGCCTCAATGAAAAGAAGATAAATAAGAGACAAGAAGTCAAGGATACAAAGGGGAGGGAGGGAGAGAGAGAGGAATGTAGGGGGGAGGTAAGGTAGAGGGGAGAGAAAAACTGGAGATAAAAGCCTCTTATAACCTTGCTTAAGGGCTGATTGCTGAATCAAGCCTCTGGCTGTTGATCTGCTCCATTGTCTCTGGAAAATGGGAACAAAGAAGGCAGACAGTTAGAAAAATAGGCAAAATGTAAAGGTTTGGAATTCTTTATGATCCATTAACATTACTACACTGCAGCTGCAAATAAACAACATTCCATCCTCTAATTAAAACTGATGTCCAGGGCAAATTTACACAAAACCAGGACTGATAAAGCAGGTGAGATACAGGTTTTGGAATGTTTAACAAAACTACTGAAACTACTAACATTCTGAAGCATGTTCATGTGTTTATAACATTATCACGTTTACCATTCACATTCATGAAGATACATATACTGCATCTTCTATTCTGTATGGATTATTATACCCTGATATAATAAGCCACAAAAAAATTCCCTTTTTAAAATTCCTTTTTACCATTTGCATATATATTCCATTTCCTGTTTTATACAAAAAAAACCTTTTATCCTCCTTCTTCTTGTTGACTTTCTTTCTTTCCTTCAACTGTTTGTGGCTGACATGGTGTTGTCACTATGTTCAGTAAAATAACTGTGTTTTAAGAAAGGTTTCATTTCCAGACTTTGTACTCTTTTGAACTGTAAAACTTACATCATTTTACTTATCAACAGAGATGTATGCAGCCATTCAATATGTTGAAATTTGTTTGGGAACACATATACAAATCAAAACTATGTCTGGAAAGAGATAATTTGCATTGAAAACTGATGGAATTTGCATTTAAATTTGCCTGTAGGTGTCAAAAATGGTTGTATTTTACTTTCTGGACTTGGTCTTGCCAAACACTGACAGACAAAAACAAACATTTCACAAATTATTCTTTCAAGTTGAGCCTGGTTTTATGCATCTGTGTGATCAACTTTTAAAGTTACACAGTATAAAATAACAACC